>NC_077228.1:538771340-538781340 GCF_027887165.1 Monodelphis domestica | reverse complement strand
GGATGGGAGCAGAAAGTGGCCCAAGGATTTTGATCGTCTCCCTCCGCTGTCCTGGAGCAAAGGGCAAAAGGAGTCCAGTCACACCGCAGGCGCCCTCTGACGGGATGTCCGGCCCCCCGGAGGGGAGGGGTTAGAGAAGTCCCTCCTCCTCCTCTCCTGGCGTGCTCATACACACATCCTCGCCGCCCCTGTACTGAGGGAATCCACAGTCAGGTGGGGACAGGGCAAGAGCACCCATTTTTCTCCTGGTACACTGAGTCTCTGAGGTGCCCGCGTGGTCTTCGGGGGTCCTGCAGGACTCTCCCGTCCACAGCTGAGGCTTGGACAGAGCCGATAGGAGCCCGGGGAGAGGAGGAGGAGACGTGCTCCCAGGACAGCGCCCTGGCTCTGCTCATCCCCTCCTCCCTCCATAGACAAGCGCCCTCCTGGACGGCGGGAGAGAGTGGTGGGCCCTGGAGCCCATGGAGGTGGGGAGAAGGAGGAGGAGGAGGAGGAGGAGGAGGAAGGGGATCTCTGGCGAAGGGCAACCTCGTGCACCGGGATGGCCGGTAGAGGACTAGACTTCCTGCTTTCTGTAGGACAGAGCGGACCCCACCAGCCCTGTAGCCATGCCTTGGGACACAGGGAAGCCTCTTCATTCTCGGAAGTTCTTGAGCAAAGACTGGATGACTGTAAAACCAAAGGTGCAGAGCCAAAGGAGGGCCAGCCCCTCGTTTTACAGATTGGGAAACCGAGTCACACAGGGACAGGGAGCCAGGCCAGGAATTCTGACTCCACATCTAGCCTTCTAACTTTGACACCACTTAGTGGCCCCATCAAAGAAGTGGTGCAGAGACTATTGCTCCCCTGTGGGTTGGACTTAGGTGGCCACTGAAGTGCCTTCAAAATACGTCTCCACAGACAGCTGAGTGATCGAGTGGATAGAACTTGTGTAGCAGGGTCAGGGAGACCAGAATTCAAAATCTGCTAGCTGTGTGACCCTGACCAACTCCCCTAACCTTTGCTGCCTCAGTTTCCTCATCTGTAAAATGGATGTAGTACTACCACCTATCTTCCTTGGTTATTGGTTAGCTTCAATGAGATAATGTTTATAAAGCACTTTGCAGACCATAAAGCACTATAGAGATAGTTGCTGTAATTTAATGAAATTCCTGTTTTTATTCTTTTTTTTAAACCATCACCTTCCATCTCAGAATCAGTACTGTGCATTGGCTCCATGACTGAAGAGTCATAAGGCAGTGGTAGCCGAGTGACTTGCCCAGCTAGGAGTATCTGACGCCAGATTTGAACCCAGGATCTTTTCTCTCCAGCCTGGCTCCCTATCCACTGAGCCACCTAGCTGCCCCCTTGCCCGAGGCCTTCAAGCCACGGCTGGATGACCACTCTGGGAGAACTTGCCGCAGGACATGCGTGTTCCGCGCGGGCTTGGTCCCCGAGGTCTCTGGCGATTCTGAGGCAGAGAAAGCTGGCTGGGGTCTCGCCCTGTGCATGGGGAAGGAGGGAGGGCACACGGCTCCAGCGATATCCCTGGCCATAGCCCGGGCTGCCCTTTTCTGGTCTGGCTGGTCATCTCGGGGTTCTCCCTTCTTCAGAGCGAGCAGGAAGGGTTTAAAGAAAAGACAGGGAAAAGGGAGCCCGGCAGGGTCCGAGATGTCAGACGGGAAGCCGCAGCTCACCAAGTTACCCGTCTCATTTCTTGGAGAGGCAGGCTGAGTGCTCCCAGAGCAGAGACTTGAACTCGGAGCCACGGTGCCTCTAAATGGACGTGACGCCCCCTTCTGAAGGGCCTGGCAGATGGCAGAATCCATAGTTACACACCTTAGCAAGCGTAGCATCCTGAGAGTGAGCCGAGCTCCCAGGCAGGGCTGCCAAATGTCAAGCTTATCAGCGTTCTTGTTTGTTCCGTGCCTCACCGGCCTTCCCCAGCTCCAGCTGGATGATTTGTCTGTTTTTACTTCCATGACAGAGAGGTGGGAGGAGATTCTCACTCCCAGGCAGGACTCGGGAGCCCCCCACCCCCACCCGCACCCCGCGAGCCCTGAAAGCCCCAACAAATCCCGCCTCTCCTCTCCTCTCTCTGCGGCGGCTCTGCGGGGTGCAGTGGTGGGTGCCCTTCTCCGCCGTGCCCACCCCTCAGACCCAAGTCTGCCCAAGAGCAGCCCCCCCCCCCCCCCCCGCCATGGGGATGGAGCTCTCGGAGGGGAGATGGCCATGATGCAGCAGCTCGGTCTAGTCCAGTCACTGCAGACATATGTCTGTGCAGGTCGGCTCCTCCTCCCTCCCTTAGAATCTAGGAGCAAGCTCACCTCTGGCTCCCCTGAGCAAGCCACCCTGCAGGCTCTGTGCTCTCTCCCTCGGGGAGTTCCCTCGGCCCCTTTTGCCTAGCCCTTCCTGCTTCCCACCTGGGAACATTCTAAGATGGGAGTTCCCTTCGTTCTGGAAAGGTTACCCTGCATGTCAGACAGACCGACAGCACATCCATTTGTGATTTCTTGCCCTTGTGGGAGGAGCAGGAGCTCCAAAAAAGATCCGGGGGTCCTAGGAGACCGCATCCTCCCTGTGGGTGCCAGGGGCGATAGGGAAAAGGGGGGGGGGAGTGATCTCTAGATTAACCGAAGGGCTTAAGAGAATAAGGATGTGTGATGGGAAGCCAAGCCCTAGAGGACCAAGGCAAGGCTGAACTCATGAAGTGAGTGCTACGGCTCTGGAGAAGCCCAGCATTAGAAGCCGGCTGCCCCCTTCCTGCCGCTCAATTGGAGCTGGTTTGTGTTTATGTAGGTCCTCCCCATCCACGCCCCAACTTTCTTTCTCGTTGGGTCATCACTCATTGGACTTGGCTGACGCACCGGTACCAGGGCTGCACCATATAGGAAAACCAGATTTTGTCACTGAAAGCTGCATCCCTGGAGAGGTTGGAAAACAGTGGCTTAATTGGGCAGTGATGGCGAACCTTTTAGAGACCTTAGAAATGGAGTGCCCAAATGGAACCTTCGAGCTGCAAGCGAGCCGCTGTCCCAGACAGGAGGGAGGAAGTGCTCCCATTGGGCTGCTGGGAGAGGGGCGGGAGATGAGAGGAATGTCCTCAGGCATGTGTGGAGAGGGGGAAGGGAGCAGCCCCCTCGGGCATGTGCCAGCACACCCTGACCCATGGTGCTGTGTGCAAGGTTCTAACCAAACCAGGACCATCAGCACAGGTCAGAAGTACTTCTGGACAACCCAGTTTATTGGCAACAGGGAGGGGGGACTCCACCACCAGGACGGGTAAGCCCAGGGAGTATCTGCTTCCTCTGACCCTGCATTTCTAATTGATGGTTGCTCATCAAGAAGGCAAACATCAACATAGCTGTCAGCAGCTGTCATTAAGGGGAGCCTGTGGCCTCCTGCAGAGGATTCAGACTCACCAGGGGGTCATTTAGAGCAGACCTGGCCACCACAGCCTGCTGACCAAGAGCGAGTTTGGCCACAGCCAATATCCCTGTTTCCGCTTTTCCCCGGGTGCCGTAGATTAGCGAGTCATTTAACCTGTGCGTTTAAAGACTCCGGCAGCTGCTTCTTCTGGTGGAATGGAAGGAAAATGAGTGGATGGACAGAGATCCATGGCAATCCCTAGAAAATCAAACAACTGTGCAGACAAATCTGGTCTCAGAGCCCTCCTGGCTGGGTGACCCTGGGCAAGTCATTTGACCCCACTTCCCTAGCCCTTACCATTCTTCTGCCTTGGAACTGATACTTAGTGATGGTTGGGGAAAAAAAGGAAGAAAACTACCCTGAGGGTGTTCCCCATTGCACAGCCACAAAATGGCAGCTGGAAGGACCCCAGAGGTAGGACAGTCTGTCTGCCCCACAGCCCTGATCAGGAAACCCCTCAACAGCCTCATCTCCCCTCAGCCCCAAGACCTTGGGAAGACAAGGTGGAGGAGATGAGCTTCGCTTCCCGAGGAAACAACTCTCATTCCTAGGAAGGTTTTTGTAGTCTTTTCTTTCCTAAAGGCAAGTCCACATCTGCCTCCTGGCATCTTTCAACAGGGCTTTGTACTGGGCTCTCTGCACCAAGCACAATCCCTTTTGCCCATGGCAGCCTTGGAAATGCTTGAATGACCTTCATGGCCCCCTTGAAGACAAATCTCCCTCAGCTTCCATCGAGAGAAACAGAGGATCATGGGATCTCTTTTAAAATCTTTCTTCCTGCCTTTGGATCCATTCTATGTATAGTTCCAAGACAGAAGAATCCTAAGGGCTAGACCATTAGGGTTAAGTGACTTGCCCAGGGTCACCCAGCTAGGAAGGGTCTGAGGCCAGACTTAAACTCAGACTTCGCTCCTCTATCCATTGAACCACTTAGCTGCCCAGGACATAGGCTCTTCAATGCACAACTCATCTGGGTTACCCTCCTCGTTTTACAGACAGGTCAGTTGAGGCTGAAAGATGTAGAGAAACTTGTTCAAGCGGTCTCTAATGAAAGTAGCAGAGTTAAGATTCAAACCCAAGTCCTCTGTTTCCAAATCAAAGCAAGTGGCTTGCGTACTCATTTGTCCAAGAGTACGATGTTTTTCTAAATGTAAAAATTTCTTCTGGGTTCAGTCTAAGCTACACTCCAATGCCCTGGTGCCTTCGTCACAGTGTCCTTGCTCATGTAGGCAGGGCAGCAAATCCTCAGCTCCTCTAGGAACAATTATTAGGTAGGAGTGTGCATGTGCATGCGTGTGTGTACTGCGTGTGTGTGTGTCATTTTCAATAAATTCAGCTGCTTCTGTAATGTCCATCTCTGGTTGCTTTAGCTGCCTAGCATGGAGGATCTCTGGCGTCAGGGAGATGACTTGACATTTCCCAGATTCCCCAGGGGTTGGCACCTGCCAAGGCTCTTTCTTAAGCTGCATTAAAGGAAAAGACCATCAACACCTTCTTGCTGGCGCTGACAGTCTCATCCCCTGGAGTCACCCTCTGTTTCTCCCCTGGGTGCTTTTTCAACAAGGCTGAGTCAGACTGGCAGGAGTCAGAATGGAATGCCACAGGAAAGAAGGAAGACCAGGGTGGAGCTGCTTAAATGAAGCTTCCTCTAATCTCTTCTCCCCCATGCTGGGCAGCCAGAGGCTGGAATGGAGAAGATGTGTATAAGGAGGGCACAAGATGAGTGTCGACACCCCAAAAAATCAGCAGAGAATAATTTGCAGATCTGAAAGCACTATGTAAATGCTATTTTTCTTATTTTCTGTTATTGTTATTAATTTGCTGTGAATATTGTTTTTATTTGTCTATTTGGCTTCTGGATTTGTCAGAGAGCCTTTGATGGTCCCTTTTCCCCTCTCCCTAACATTCACTTAGTAGCAGAAGAATAGGATCCCCTCCCTACTTTCTTTCAGACCCCAAATTTGGTGTCCCATCCATCTATCCATCCATCCATCCATTCATCCACCCACCCGTTCATCCATCCATTCACTCATCCATCCATTCACTCATCCATCCATCCATTCACTCATCCATCCATTCATCCACCATCCATCCACCTACCCATTCATCCATCCATTCACTCGTCCATCCTTTCATCCACCCAATCCAACCATCCACCCATCCATCCATCCATCCATCCATCCATCCATCCATCCATCCACCCACCCACCCGTTCATCCATCTATCCATTCATTCATCCATCTATCCATCCATCCACCCATTCATCCATCCATTCACTCATCCATCCATTCACTCGTCCATCCATTCATTCATCCACCATCCATCCATCACTCCATCCATCCATCCATCCATCCATCCACCCATTCATCCATCCATTCACTCATCCATCCTTTCATCCACCCATCCAACCATCCACCCATCCATCCATTCATCCATCCATCCATCCATCCATCCACCCATTCACCCATCCATTCACTCGTCCATCCATTCATCCACCTATCCAACCATCCATCCACCCATCCATCAATTCATTCAGGCCATCCCTGGACCCAGGGGTGAACTGTCTGCTCCCCTTGGTCTCCCTGGTGAGGGAAGAATCCTAGATTCCTTTTCTGACCATTCCACTATGTGCTGAGATATGAACACTAGGTTGGGGAGGGAGGGAGGGGTATTAGCTGAATGTTGATGGGATGGAGCTGACCTGGTTCTGGGGAAGAGGAGAGGAAGCTAAAGGGGCACATCCCAAGTTGAGTAGGTCGGTGGGGAGGTCTAGACCAACCCTATCCTTAAAGAGAGTACCTTCTACCAGAGAAGATACAGACAAGGGAAGGGAGGAAATGTTGGGGAAGTCACCAAGATGATAAGATGGCCCCTGACATCCCTTCTGGGACCCCCCCCTCCCCTTCTGTACTGAGTATTGGTTCTAAGGCAGAAGAGAGGTAAGGACTAGGCTTTGGGGGTTAAGTGACTTGCCCAGGGTCACCCAGCCAGGAAGTATCATCTTGTTGCCCCTGTGACACCTTTTAAACTGCTCCAGCCAGTTTGAGAGAGGAGGTGAGGATGGAGGCGAGCCCAATGCCACATCGCACTGTTTGTAAAAGCAGACAGAAGACTTGTTGGGGAATGAATGCGGACTAAGCTGGCAAGTTAAGCCAGAGCCAACTTGTGCCTTATTCAGTTACTTTTCAGTTGTGGCTGACTCCTCATGACGCCCCATTGGGGGTTTTCTTGGCAGAGATGCTGGAGTGGTTGGCCATTTCCTTCTCTAGCTCATTTTACAGATGAGGAAACTGAGGCAAACAGGGCTAAGTGGTTTGCCCAGCAAAGCACTCCCCCAGGTTTCTCCTGGTCAAATCTCCACAGCTAGTGCCTGAGGCCAGATTTGAACTTTGTGACTCAAGGACTGGCGTTCCATGCACTTCGCCACCCAGCAGCTCTTCCGAGTCTTGAAGGGCTTTGAATAAAGACCAAGTGCTGTTGGCATTGGAGACTCCGGAAGCTCCTTGTCCCCACTGGCCCCTGATCCGAGATCCTTCAAGTCCTGGACGTTCCAGTGCACGAGATGTTAGGAGCTGAGGGACTCAGCCTCTAAGGCTGGGGCTTTCTTCCCATGAGCTAATTACAAAGTGGGAGACTATGGCCACATTAATGAAATAGATGAGGCATTGTGAGGGCACCTTTGGCTTTGTCTGCCATTGATCATGCAGCTCGTGATCAAGGCAATAACCATTTTTTTTAAACCTGTCTCCTGTCTTAGAATCAATAACCATGTATTGCTAAAGGGCCATGAGGGTCAAGTGACTTCCCCAAGGTCACACAGCTTGCACGTGTCTGAGGACAGATTTGAACCCAGGACTTTCCATCTCTATGCCTGGGCCTCTCCCCACTGAGCCACTTCACTCCCCCTGAATGTACTGAATATCCTGAGCAGGGCAGGTCTCTGCTCGAATGCTCTTGGCTGCCCTCCTGGATTGCAGCCTGGGAACTCGCACCTCCCCGGGGCCCCTCTTAGCCTGGGTGCCCAGAACCCCAGACGACGTCTGACCCGAGCCCAGTGATACCACCTCCCCATTCTGGGGTTGGTGAGGCTGACTTTCTGGGTGGAGGGTGGCCTCTACATGTCTCCGGGACGCTTCCTTCTTAGCTTCATCCAGGGCTCAGGCCTCTTGGCTTCTGGTCACCTCCCCAGGTTTCTCCTGGACAGATCTCCTAAGGGAGCCCCTGTGCCTTTGTCCAAGTGGCAGAGGGCCACCCAAGGGCCCACCCTCTAAGCTGACATCAAACCAGAGCTGAACAATCCGGCCAGGCCTGCAGCTCTCTACCTTGTCCACAGGGAATACCTTGAGACCTTCAAAGGCGCGAGATCATAGACTAGTGTCTTCTGGGGCCATCTTGTCTGATCGCGTCCATTGGCAGAGGGGAAAATGGAGACCCCGGGAATGGAAATGGCTCGCCAAACACGGCACACCGTCTAGTTAGTAATGGCAGCAGGAACCGCAGTCCAAACCAGCCATACCTTTCACCCTGCCCCAGGATCTTCTGCCCCCCAAATCCAGCATTAAGCACTCGCGTTACTGAGCAGGTTGGGAGGAAGCAGGGAGCCCGGCAGCGGGTGTCTGTGTCGTTCCGATCTGAGCCCGCCACCTTTGTTGTGGAAGCCACTGATAAGCATCCCCCCAGCGGGATCGCGAGCCCAAAGGAAACTAGAGCCAGCCAAGAGAATAAGGCTTCCCTTGTCCAGCCGGGACCCAGAGGAAGGCTCTCTGCCTTTCCAATGTGGGATTGTCTGTCTGCCTTCAGAGCTGCGGTCAGAGCTTGGCTGCTCCAGGGGCCCCCGTTGCCCAACGCTGCCCTCCCCTGGACCCGTCTTTGGCTCCGACTTCTTGGACTCCCCCATGGCACAGCCCCAGGTTTCACGGGGTTGGGTTGGACTTTGGTTTTGGCTTTTTGTTCTTTTCTTTTCAGCCGGGCATTCAGGAGGTGCCTTTGGAGAGGGAAACTTTAGACACCGGTCTGGTCATTCTCCCCCTTCCCCAGCCCCAGAGATTCCTGGACGCTGGATGGGTGGATTTTCCTTTCTGGGATGCTCCTTCTCCGAGAATGAGTCATCAGAGGCTTCTAAAGGGCAGAGATCTTACTGGCAGCTTTTAGGGAAGAGGAGGCAGAGGAAGCAGAGAAGGAGGCAGAGGAGGAGGAGGAGGAGGAGGAGGAAGAGGGGGAGGAGGGGGGGAAGGTGCCTGGGAAAGGGCCAAGCCCTGCTCCCTAAGGTCCTGGGGAGACGGGGGGGGGGGGGGATCTGGCGATATTCCGAGGATCAAATGAAAAACAACAATAATAACTCGGAGCGTTTCTGCAGTCCTTAGGGGGTTGCAAAGTGCTTTGCTAAGGGCTTTTATTGGGGAACCAGGTGCTGTTGATATGCCCGTTTTACGAGATGGGGAGAAGGAGGCAAACAGGTTAAGTAACTTGTCCAGGGTCACTTAACAGCCAGAAAGTATCTGAAGCCAAATGTTTACTTAAGACTTTCTGACTTGGGATCTGGTGCTCTGGGAAGCTCCGGGCTCCTTCATACCACCCAACTATTGTTGTTGTTGTTGTTGTTGTTCTTAGAGCTGACATCACCTGAGATCCTCCTCTTGGTGTTTTTGTTTGTTTTTCAAATGATTTCTTAGGCTCGTGGATCCAGAAGGGACTTCTAGACGTCCAATCCTCATTTTCTAGATGAGGAAACTGAGGCAAACTGACTTTCTAAGGTCATATGTACAGGAAGCATCAGAGGGGGATTTGAACCCAGATCCTTTCATGCCCCAGCCAGCTCTCATTCCAGCCTACCACACAGCTCTCTAGTGTTTGAGTTTAAAGTTTTCACTGAGACCTTTTGGTCATTTCACATATCGGCATCCCTGCCTGCCCTTCTACAGAGTAAAATTTTAGAATTAAGTCAGAGCAGCCCACCTGGCCAGGCCGCACCGCCATCTCGAGGAGCAAAGACGGGAACGGCATGATGACATCTTCTCGGCCCCACGTGTCGGCTTTATTTCTCTTTCCTCTTGCGCTCTGTTCCTGGGGCTGCTTCCTGCTTTTTGCATCAGTTCCAACGATTCTTCCTGTGCTTCTCGGACCTTTTCTATTCCTCTGTTCCCTCGAGGTGCTGCTGAGTGGATGCCCTCGGCGTGCCGTGCCATCGCAGGCATGCAGGACCCTCTGTTCAGCTGAGGTCCGAGAAAGGGGCCTCGACCTCATTCCTAGTCGTGTCACCCAAGAGCCAACGCAGGTCCTGCCTGGAAGCGGGCTGTCCCGGGAGGCTCGGGCGCCTCTCACGCTCCTGTTTCTCTCTCTTGCAGCTCCGGCGTCCAGGGCAGGGACGGCCCCGTTCTCCTCTGACGTCCCCTGCAGGTAAGAGAAGCGGCGAGAGCCTTTGGGAAGCGGGAGGGGGTTCGCGAACGTCCAGGCAGAGCAAGCGGATGGCCGGAGCTCAGGGAGGGTCCAAAGCAGGAGGGTGGCCCGGCGCGGGGGCTTCTTGCTCTCCGTCAGCCGGGGACCTCCTCCGCGGTCCTGGCCGGTGTCCTCAGGGTCCCTCCTCGGAGCATCT
>NC_077228.1:538668840-538766340 GCF_027887165.1 Monodelphis domestica | reverse complement strand
GAAGCCTTCTTTTATGGGCCATGGGTGATAAAACTAGGTATGTTTATTTGGGGGAGAGAAAGAGAGGGAGATGGCGGGATATGGAAGGTGGGAGAGACAGTTGAGATTACCATCTTTGCCCTCTTTGAAGAGCTGTAACTTAGAAGGGGAGGCAGCCTTTGCTTGGCTATTGTTGGTAAAATCAGAGCCCGAGTACGCCAGTATAGGGGTAAAAGATCCTGGTTCCACAGGAAAGATTTTGCAGCTATGGTTGCCTGAACAGGGCTGGATTCCATCCCTCGCGCCTCCTCTGTGGCTTCTTTGCTCATTCTCGTCTTCTCTGAATGAGAGGTTGATTCAGCTGAGGGATGGGGTGTCTCTTCTAGCTGTGGAGTCTTTAGCCTATGATAGCTGATCAGAATTTAAGCTGAAGTTGGTTAACTCAACAAGTGTTCATTAAACAATCACTTTGGGCCAAGGACTGTGCATGACTGTCATGTTCAATGGGGGGAAACAGGGAGTTTGCTTGGACTGCAGATTTCATTGGTAGAAGAGTCTTATAAGGGGACGGGGCAGTTGTTTCATCAGTGGTCTCACAGAGATCTGGTCCGACAAATATAGAAAAATGAAAAAGAATCCAAACTGTGTACCTTGGATTGATTTCAAATCCAGCTGCAGACAATTACTAGTTGTATGTCTCTGGGCAAATCTCATCACTTCTTTTGCCTCGGTTTCCTCATCTGTAAAATGAGTTGGAGAAGAACATGGCCAATCACTCCAAGATAGTTGTCAAGAAAACCCCAAATGGGGTTGGAACAATAGTAACATGTACCATATGAACAATCCCAACAGGTTTTCATACGTGTCCGTTGACCTGGCATGGTTGAATCTCTTCTTTGAAAGGAGTCTGGAGTCAGATAAACTTGGGGATTTCTTGGTTTCTTTCCAAATTTGGGGTCTGTAGGTTTCCTGCATTTTAGAATTCACAGATGGGGATGGTTTTGCTGAATTTTTCTCCCATGAACAAACCCCATACAAACATTGGGGAGTGGTTGTAGCTACCAGATGGGAATGGAGGAAGTTAATGAGCCGCCAGAATGCTGGCCTTGGCACCTCGTGGTGAGATTATCCTTTAGGTGAAACCCCTTGCAAATGAAGTCCTTTTTTATTGACACTTTAGTAATTAAAGTCCCCTGGATGGGATCCAAAACAAATGAACTCTTGGGAAGTGTGACAGCAAGGCTCCAGTGTAAGGGACTGAAACCTCTTCCTGCTGGAGACGATACGATCTGCACCGTTCGGCTCCAGGGACCAAAAGGAATGCTTTGGTTGTTCTCAGGGGAGTTGGTTCTTTTGATGGGTTCTGCTGTATGAAGTGTCTCATGATATTTGTGTTTATTTCTCTTTGTTAAATCTGAAATTCAGCTTCCATCACTGGAGGAAGGCAAGGTCTTGAATTAGAGATTCGATTCGGAGCTGAGGAATTCCAAATGGTGGCTCCCAGCAGCCCTAGGTTGGACTCCCATTTGGACTCTTTCACAGTTTCGGGGCTTCTGCTATCTGAGGTGTATTTTTCTGGATTAATCTGTGTTCACCATCTGGTCCATCTGTGCTTGTGCTGTTGTAAATTCTCTTAGAAAATCGCCTTGGATGTGAGTCTGAGTTCTGTTTTTTCTTTCTGTTTTGTAAACACCATAGAGATGGGGATAACTGAGTTCAACTAATTTTTCTTAGTATCCTACCATGTGGAAGGCATGATACTTTGGCATAGGCACCAAGGAGAATTCACAACAGTCCATGCCTTCAGGAAGTTTATGATTTACTGTTGTCCCCTGAGGGGCAGCTGGGTGGCACAGTGCATTAAGTGCCAGGTCTGGAGTCAGGATGATTCATCTTCCTGAATTCAAATCCAGCCTCAGCTACTTCTTAGCCATGTGACCTTGGGCAAGTCGTTTGCTTCCATTTCCTCGTTCGTTCAATGGGCTGGAGAAGGAAATGGGGAACCACTCCAGGATCTGTCAAGAAAACCCTACATGGGGTCATGAAGAGTCAGAAACAACTGAAAAAATGACCAAACAACATTGCCTCTTGAATGCTGAGCTAGGAGCGATGGGTAGAAATGACAAAGAAATAGCCGGGGAAAATTCCCAATAAATGGAAGTATCAGGAAATGGAATATCCTGTTCCTTTCCCCACTTTCCCTTCATTGGAGTGGAATGCTTGTTCAGTGATGGATTATGCTAGGTTTCCTCTGTGGTCCCTTTAAGCATCAAGTGCTATGAGATTCTGTGGTACATCTTTAAGGAGAAGAGTTCATGGGATCACTACAGTGCTAGAAGGGATGGAAGAGGTAATCACCCCCCACCACCACCCTGACAAGGGTGCTGAGGCAGGGTTTTCTCCCTAGTCCTTCGCCTCCAAATCCACCCTTCTTTCCATCATTTCTCACTGTCTCTAGATGAGCATGTGGAGACCCACTTTTTGAAAGACAACTCAATCAATAAGCATTTTATTTAGTGCCCAATATAGGCCAGGTCCTGGGATAAAAGAAAACCAGGAATGAGTGGCCATTCTTCGGGAGCTCACAGACTAATGGGCAGTCAGAGCCTGCAGACAGAATATAGACAAGGTAAATTGGAGATAATCAACAGAGGAGAGACAAGCATTGAGGGGAATTGAGAAAGGATTCTTGGTATGGAAGACCACAAGTAGAAATGCCCCAAGTTGAGAGATGGCAGAGACATGGCCAGAGCCATTTAGATCACAGATAATATTTGTGGAGCATCTAAGGTCAGTGGCAGCTCATCAAGAATGTCTCTGACGGTGGTTAAGTGTTTCATTGGATAGAGAGCCAGACCTAGAGACAGGGTGTTCTGGGCTCAGACATTTCCTAGCAGTATGACTTTGAGCAAGTCATTTAACCCCCATTGCCCAGCCCTCATTACTCTTCTGCCTTGGAACCAATACCTGTGTAAGTTTGTTGTTGTTGTAATTGTTTAAAGACTGTCTCCTACTTGGGCATGGCGGAACAGTCTATGCCTGTGGGATGTTTAGGTAAGAACAATCTCTGAGGAGGATCTTTCTAGCTCTGGATCTAGAGTCCCGTGAAACAGGTTAGTTAGTTCTGATGAAATCTTGGGTCTTTGAACAGAGAAGAGTTTAAAATATCAGGAAAAATAATATCAATATAATTATCAACAATCAATAAAAATCAGTCAATGAAGAAATGTTTTCAGCATGTGCTCCAGCCCAGCTGTGGGTCTTGGGTGTCAGATAGAGAGAAGAACGAGGAATAACTTGTGTCAGCTCATGATCTTCCTGGATCGCCAAAGAGAAGATTCACATTCTGTCTCCAGTGCCTGCTAACTGAAAGGCAATGGACAAATCAAGGAAGACTTTCATGTAGGCCTGGGTGGTGAAGGAAGAGGCAGGAAGATAAGAGGAGCTGAATTGAGCTCTTGGCGGATAGTCAGGGTTGGGAGAATAAACAGGAGGTCAACTAAAGGAGGGCAACTGGAGTGGTTAGAACTTTTGATTCAGTCAAAAAGTGGGGGGCAGAGGGGCAGGCCACAAATGTTAGTGGGAGGAATGGTGTGCATTTAGCCTAGAAAAACTTGGTCCAGGGAGGGAAGAGGAAGGGCGTGTTAGATTTAAATTCAAGTCAAAAGGGGATTTCATCAATTCTGTTGGGCTTCAGGGAGTACAGCTCATAGCCTTTGGTTAAAGTGGAAAAGAGAGAAACTGAGCCAAGTTTTGGGATTTCACTCCAGGTGACCTGCCTTATTTTAGCCATGTTTAGAATTCGCTGAAAGGAGGAGTTCCTGGAAGAGGTAGAGTTCTGTGGCCATCTTTCAAGCACCTGAGATTACAGAATCCACTGCTACTTGGCCATGTATCAGGCCTTCAACGAAAAGACTTCATTCTACTAGTAGGCCTTTAAGAAAATATAATGGAAGAAGAAAATCTGACTTCTCAGTGACAGGATGATTCTGGGCACAAACAGAGTGGTGAGGACGAAACTATCTGCCAGAGAAATTGTTTTACTGGAATTTTGAACTTTTTCAGAATTAGTATTTTGGAAAGTGTTGGGCTGTCCTCCATAGAGACCCTTAAACTGGGGTCAGTCAATGCACTTCTGCTATCTTCTTGCCTTATGCTGAGCACTGGGGACTTCCCACTATCAGAGTGGCCAAATTGAGCAGGTAGTTCAGCCTCAGCTCTTGTCTTCTCCGGGTTCTCGGCTGCCATGATTTTAAGGGAGGAGAAAGGTAGTGGCCAGCCTTCTGCTTCTGCTGAAGGGCTTCCTCCCAGGTGAGCCTGGGACTGGCATAATCTGAAAATCACAGATTTGAGGAGGAATCAGCCCTGTCCCAATGGAAGGGATGGGAACGTGGCAGCTCCAACAGAGGAAGGATTGCTCTGGGTTGAGTTTGTTTGGTTTTTGGTCTCCATATCCCTCGTGCCTGTCTCAGTGTCTGAAGGACAGAAGCCACTGAAAAATAGCTTGTCAAAATGAGTTGAATTGGTTAGTCCTGCTTTTCTCTCCAGTAGAATGTAAGCCCCTTTGATGACAGGGATTTCTGGGCTTTTCTCTTTGTTCCCCCCACATTTTCCATCCTAGAATAAATGCTATTCTTAGGTTCTAAGGCAGAAAAGTGGTAAAAGCTGGACAATGAGGGTTATGTGACTTTTCCAGAGTCATACAGCTTGGATGTTTCTGAGGATAGATTTGAACCCAGGACTCCTGTCTTCAGGCCTGATCGTCTATCCCCTGGAGCTCCTCCCTGCCCCAGGTTTTTGCCTTCTTGTCCTTAGCACTGCCATGCCACGGGCGCTCCATAAATGTGGGCCAAATTGACGTCTCTATTTTCTCCCCAGCAGAAAGATAAGCCACTTGAGGGCAGGGACAATGCCATTCCTGCTTTCTCGGCCCCAGAGCCTAGCACAGTGCTTCTTCAGGCTTGTTGACTCATGGCAGATGGAGAGCTAAAACGACGCCTGCCAGGCACCCAGGTAGGAAGAAGCCAAGTGGATCCCCAGACTCGGGTCCCTAAAATCGTGCCGCCAGCGTCAGGGCTCTGTCCATTGTACTTGGCTCGGGGGTCTAGAGCCCCGCTTTGTGCTTCTGATTGGCCTGGATGGGGCTGTGCCAGCTGGGTCTTCGTGCCACCTGCCCCCACCCTGCCAGCGGCCCCGATACCAGAGCTCTTGGGCGTCTCCTGTTGGCCGGCAGGGTGGTGCCAGGCCAGCCTCCTCTAAGCCAGAGAGGATGGCAGTCTCGTGCCTTTTGGCTCCAGGCGCACGTGTGCAGCAGGACGTGGATCCAGACACAAGCTCCCCACGCTTGGTCCGGCCTGCATAATGGGAGCAAATTTAAAGGAGTCTGACCTGGCTCCGATGCCCTCTGCTGAACCAGCCAGCCGCCCTGCCCCCGGCTGTCAGGCTGAATTCCATTTCTGGTCCACCTGCTGCAGCTGCAGCACAGAATCTGCTTCCAAACAGGCTGCTTCGCACGCAGGATGCTAATTTATGACTCGACATGGCCAATCAAGGCCAGCTGCCCAACGTTTGTGTTTTGTAGGCGTGACTTAAGCGTGGAGCCCACGCGGCCCGAAGCGAGCCCCTTTGGGGTCCTGGGGAGCTCTGCTGGTGCCTGCCACGGGGGGGGGGCAGAGGGAGGTCGTGGGGTGTCCTGGCAAGAGCTCTCCCGCGGAGCCCAGGGTCAGACCAGTCTCTGAATCAGTGCTGGTTGTTGGAGGAAAGCAAGGCTTGGATTTATGGGACTCGGAGAGATTTCGAATTGGAACGAGCAGACTTCAGAGCCTGGAGGGTCCACACTGTTCACTTTACAGTGAGGATGTGCCTTGTTCCTGGGAGGAAGTAAAGGGAAGAAGGGGCCGGTCAGGCAAGAAGGCAATGACGTGTCCAGTAGATGTGCCGCCGGCGGTCTGAGCTTGGAGGTTGGAGGGAACATGGTGAGAGCTAGAGGTCAGGAGAATCACTTTGGTAGCTGAGTGGCAGACTGGACGAGTCTTGAGGCAGGTGAAGCCACATTGGAGGCTCTTGCAGTAATTCAGTCAGGAGGAGGTGAGAGCGAGGCAGCGACATTGTTCTGGCTCAGCTTCTTCTGTACCCCACAAGAATGCAATCTCATGCTAATTAATGACTTTGCTTGGTCCTTGGTATATTCAGTAGGGAATGACCACTGGCCACGTCCTGGGTCTCATTCCTCCTAACTCCTAGGGCAGTGATGACGAACCTTTTAGAGATGGCGTGCCGTGCCCACCCCAGACTGAGGGCCACATGTACCCTGCCCACTCACCACCCCCACCCCCTTACAACCCCTTACAACACACAGGGGAGGAAGAAAGTGCTCCCATTGGCCTTCTGGGCAGAGGGGCAGGTGATGTGAAAAAATGTCATCAGGAGTAGTAGAGACGGGGAAGGGAGAGGCTCCACCCGAGTCCTTCTGCCTTTCTAGTAACGAACTCTGGAGGTGAAGGCACACATTTCCACAGAGAACACTCTGCATACCCTCTCTGGCACCTGTGCCATAGGTCCACCATCATGGTCCTGGGGGTGGGGCGGGGCAGCCTAGTATTATTAAATTCCCTCAAATGCAGTACCTTGTTGACATGCAGGGTCTTGTATACTTTCTGCTTGGATTGTTGGAGAGGCTTCAGAACAAACAAATTCATTTCTTCTAAAGCTTCATGTTTGGGTCCTGCAACTCTGTGCTAAAGGCTAATGGGAAGATTTATGGGATCCCAGACTTGGAGTTGGACAGACCCTCTGAGGTCATCTTGTTCAAACCTCCCTTTCCCATTTTTTTTAAACCCTTACCTTACGTCTTGAAGTCAATACTGTGTGTTGGCTCCAAGGCAGAAGAGTGGTAAGGGCTAGGCAATGGGGGTTAAGTGACTTGCCCAGGGTCACACAGCTGGGAAGTGTCTGAGGCCAGATTTGAACCTTGGACCTCCCGTCTCTAGGCCTGGCTCTCAATCCACTGAGCCACCCAGCTGTCCCCTTTCCCATTTCTTTAAATGAGTTAAGACACAAAGAGGAAAGTGACTTACTCAAGGTAACAAAGATTGCAGGGTGCAGAATTTACATTTCAATCCAGGTTGCATCAAACTCCAAATCTAGTTGTTTTTTGGCACCAAGCTACCTATCGGTGACCTGGAAGTTGGCTTTATGGATAAGCAAGTGCTTTTGTTACCCAAACATCGAATAACCTGCGCTGTTTGTCTCCTCCCTCCCTTTGTCTTTTCCCTGCTTAGGCTTTTAGAAAAATCATTATTATTACAAACCCAGGTGAACTACTTAATAAATCATAGAAAGTCTTTCTCAGAATATCCAAGAGGAAAGAAGTATGAACTTGAATACAGTACAGCCTTCCTTCTTTCTCCTTTTTGCTGTCTTTTCATTCATGTGACTTTTTTCCTTGGAAGGATGAGTTCTGTCTCCTTCCAAGGGTTCTCCTTGGGACCCTTCTCCCTTATTGCAAACAAACCATCACGGGAAAAAACCATTCTGGGGCCTCACAGTGTGCCACCTTAGGAACCGACGTTAGCTCTTTTGCATGATGGCTTGAGGTCCAGAGATTAAAAAAAAAAAAAAAATATATATATATATATATATATATATATATATATATATATAAATAATTCTACTGGGTGCAATTGGAGAGAGAGAGAGAGAGAGAGAGAGAGAGAGAGAGAGAGAGAGAGAGAGACAGAGAGAGACAGAGACAGAGAGAGAGAGACAGAGAGAGAGAGAGAGACAGAGAGAGAGAGAGAGAGAGAGAGAGAGAGGGAGAGAGACAGAGAGAGAGAGACAGACAGAGAGGGAGAGAGAGAGAGACAGAGACAGACAGAGAGAGACAGACAGAGACAGACAGAGACAGAGAGAGAGAGATAGAGAGAGAGAGAGAGACAGACAGAGACAGAGAGAGAGAGACAGAGGGAGAGACAGAGACAGAGACAGAGAGAGAGAGAGAGTGTGTGTGTGTGTGTGTGTGTGTGTGTGTGTGTGTGTGTACATGCACTTGGTCATGCATGCCCTCGCGTTGTATAGCTTTCAATTCTTCCAGGGATCCAGTAGGTGGATTTAGCTCTTCTTTCTGACCCATCCTAGAACCCAGGTCCTCTGCAACAGAGTCGATGGCCCAAGGGGTCCTGTCACTAGAGAATGCAGCCCTTCCCTTTGGGTGAAGGCCAGCTTACAGACACTTGCCATTGCTGGGCTCGTGCCCAAAGCCCTCCAAGCTTCTGAGGGTCCACCAGAGTTTCCTCTTGGCTACAGAACCTTTGGAGACCTCACATCACCCTCAGACCCAGGGAGGCACTGGATGGGGATTTGGGATCCCATATAGAATGGGGGGAGTGATTTAGGAAGCCTGTTGTAACATCATCTAAGGACCAACCAGGAGGTGGCAGTAAATTCGATTGAAGTAGCAGGGAGACCGGGAGGAAATTTCAAGAAGATACAATCCCACCCCCCATGGAGGAGAGACTGGGGGAACCCAAACCCTGGAGGAGCCCTGAGGACAAAATGAGCAGAGATTTCTGGTTAGCTGGAAGTGATATTGTTTATTATGTCCATAGGAATAGGTAGTGTGGGATAATAGATAGTGCTGCATTTGAACTCAGGACAAAAGTATGTTTGAATCCTGTCCTGGCCATTTGGAAGTTGTGACCATGGGCAAATCTCTTGACCCAGCCAAGCTTCAATTTTCTCCTAAGATAGCTTTAACAATGCCTCCATTACTTAGCTCATGGAAGGGAAACAAAGAGGTCAAGGGGTGGGGAAAGGGTGAAATGAAATAGGAGGTATCATCTATACAGGGCTGTTCTTTAAATATTTTTAATGTAGGGGCTATTATTAATTATATTGTCTAGTTTCAGGCAATTGAGCAGGATTTGAGGCTCAATTTGCACTCAGATCTTGCTGATTACAGAGCAAGTACTCTGTTCACTGTACCATCCCATTGCCTCATGGATGATATCAAATGAAATGTCAGCAAGTCATTTTGTACCCCAAAAACTTGAGTGTAAAGTTGGTAAGAAGCCTGTGGGACACTGGGCAGACTTCCCCTCCTTGGGCGTCCCTTTGATTTTTAAAATGTAAGTGGTTGGATCAGATGGTGTCTATGGTCTGGTCCATTTGATTCCCCCCCCCCCCCCCCCAACAAACTACTTCTTAAGTCTGAGTTTTCGGGACAATTAAGTCACTGAAGGCCCCTCATCCCCACCACTCTTGGATAAATAAGGCATGACCGATTTTCTGTTTATTGCACGCACGCGCGCGCGCACACACACACACACACACACACACAGAGTGTGTGTGCAATATCTGACTGCAGTGCATACCCATGGTAGCTTGGGTCCTCATTCTTTTCTTTCACTCCGGAGTCATACATATGGCTTTGGGGTTTGGCCAGCTTCCCAGCTGGCCTAATGGTTTTTCTGTTTGAACTTGATCAACCAGGCAGGCCAGAAATTGCTCCAGTTGCTCAGGTTCCAGTACTAGCATCATTCTATGGCAGGGTCGGCTGGCCTTTGCATCTTCTACTATTTCTGTGCTTGCAGTCCCCTGGTAGGTTCCACTCAGGCTCAGCATGGATCCCAGGTGGCTCTGGAGACCATCAGAGAATAGAACATGCATCTCTACATGGTCTAGATGTCTGAAGCCATTTGTGGGGAAGCCCTTGGGCCTGTGGTGACTGGGAAAGTTTTTGATCCAATGGAAATGACTTAGAGGACAACCATCCATCGAGCTTCAACTTGAAGACTTCATGAGGTCATGAGTTTATACTCTGATCTAGATCTGGAAGGGACTTCAATATCTGCCATCTAGGTGAAGTCCCTCATTTAACAGAGGAGGAGCTTGAGATCTCTTGGAAATCTGCAGAGGAAGAGATCATTTTCAGCTTGGGGAAGTCAAGGAAGGCCACTTGAAAGAAGTGGCACCAGTACAGAACTAAAGAGACAGATTTTTGGAGTGAGGACAGCCTGGGTGGGAACTCTTGTTGCTGATCTTTCCATGTGAATAGAAAAGATGACAACTGCAGAGTTCCAGAGTCTTTGTGCAGAATGGATCAAAATTTTAGCAATATAGACACAAGACTATGTTAGGATCTGAAAAAACTTAGCAGGCTAGTCTGGTTCTGGCATTTCTTTTTTAAAATAAATATTTAGGGGGGCAGATAGATGGCTCATTGGATTAAGAGCCAGTCCTTGAGACAGGAGGTCCTGGGCTCAGATCTGGCCTCAGACATTTCCTAGATGTATGACTCTGGAGAAGTCACTTAACCCCCATTGCCTGTGTCACTCTTCTGCCTTGGAAACAATACACAATATTGGTTCTAAGACAAAAGGGAAGGGTTAAAAAAAACACCATTGATTAGGCTCATATTATATGCCACGTACTGTGATAAGTGCTTTATAAATATATCATTTGATCCTCACTACAACTTTGTAAGGTCCATTTCCATTTTGTAGATGAGTAAACTGAGGCAGTCAGATTATGTAACTTTGCCCACAGTCAAGGAGCTAGTACGTGACTGAGGCTAGATTTGAACTCAGGTCTTTCTAAATGAAAATCTAGGACTGTATATACTACCCCATGGCCTAGATGGTCCTTAGGAAAAGACCCAAGTCTCCTCTGGAGCAGCAGAGGCTTGGACCAGACCCAAGTGTTTAGATACAAGATGATGATCTTCACGTGGACACATTGAATACTAGGGTTCAAGGTTATTGGTTATGGCATGAGAGCTTTTGAGCTAGAAGGGGCTTCACAGATCTTCTGATCCAAGCTCTCATTTTCCAGTGAGGAAACAGGTCTAGAGAGGGAAGTGACTTGCCCAAGGTCACAGAGATCTGGAGATCATACATAGATCAGGCTTGGAAGGCCATTGCTAGTCTGGCCCCTTGTAGAGAAAGAAACCAAAGTCTAAAAGGTAAGTGACTCAAAGTCATATAAAATGAAAGGAGAAGGACTTGGATTTGAACTCTAGTCTATGACCTCCAAATAGAGCATTTTCCTTCTCCATCCCATGAGTTTTGAGCTTTCCAGATGACAATTCCATCATTCTGTGAAGTTCTTTGTTGAATATGATTATGGAGCCCTAAAGGTGTTATATTTATTGTTCGAGGCCTCAGTTTCCACATCTGTAAAAGGGATTGTTTACATTAAATTATCATTTTTTATGAGACTAAGAATCGTAGAGTAGAAAATATCTAGATGAAAAAGCATAGCAGAAAAAAAAATTAATTATCCAGGCTTTCTATAGGACAAGATTCGATTTGCTCTGCTGTGAAGATGCTCCTAGGGGCAATAGACAACCCAATTAAATCCTGTGCATGGTTCAAGGGACTGTGGCAATCGATACCTTACAGACACAGCTGTGCATCTCCCCGTAGAGATCGCATTTACGTGGTGTGTGTGTGTGTGTGTGTGTGTGTGTGTGTGTGTGTGTGTGTGAAAGAGAGAGAGAGAGAGAGAGAAACAGAGAGAGACAGAGAGAAAAGAGACAGAGACAGAGAGAGTGAGAGACAGAGAAAGAGAGAGAGAGAAAGAAGAGGAGAGGAGAGGAGAGGAGAGAAGGGATGAAGGAAGGAAAGGAGAAAGGGAGGGAGGGAGGGAGGGAGGAAGAGAAGAGAAGAGAAGAGAAGACAAGAGAGGAGAGGAGAGGAGAGGAGAGGAGAGGAGAGAAGGGATGAAGGAAGGAAAGGAGAAAGGGAGGGAGGGAGGGAGGAAGAGAAGACAAGAGAAGAGAGGAGAGGAGAGGAGAGGATCTGGATCAAATTCCAGCTCTATTTCTTATGCTGTGTGATGTAAGACATGTCCTTTGCCCTCTCTGGGTTTCAGCATCCTCTCTTGAAGAAGGAGGGGCTTGGACTAGTGGCTTCTGAGGTCCCTTCCTGACCCTGATTGAGATAAAATCTGGATCAGGAATGCAGATTTCGGATAGAAGAGGAGGTGCTGCCCTTCAGCTGGTCTCCTTGTCTGTCCCATCCCCACAGGACAAAGATGAGACTTCGAGAATCCATTGACTATTTTATTCCCAACCTTCAGGGCTCTGTGGACAGGGGCTCCTGCCCCTAGACTGCCCAGTAATGGTTCGTGCCTGAGGCATGGACCACCTTGGTTTTTGAGGGTTCCTTCCCCAGAGCCAGTGTTGCCCTCTGCCTGCCATGGAGCTGCCTGAGAGCTTCAGACCCGCCCGCCTTCTCTTCCTCCACCAGTCCTGCTCTTCTTCTCTGCCCCACTTCCATATACATCTCCCCGTTTTGTCACCAAGGCCTGAAACTGAGAACGATCTTGCCAAATCGAGTATTAGCTCCCCAGGAGCCCTTTCCCTCTTGGGCTTTGATGTGAGATTTCTATCAGCTCTCACAACAGGAAGTGTGATGGTGTCTGCAAGAACAGATCTCTGCCAACACGTTCTCTCCTCCCCCCAGCCAAAGCTGTAGGTGTGCGGAGGCAGGCGTGGGATGCCGTATTTATTGCCTTAGAATGGAGTGAGTTGACTCTATTGTGGAGAGGGACCATTGCCCCAAAGCCTGTCGTTGGCATTCTCCCTCCCCCCATTCCAATCCCCCGATGCCTGCTGGGATGTAATGAGGTTCAGAGGGAATTCCTAGCCTTGGAGCCTGTCCAGCTTTGTTAGAGTGTGCCTGGATAGTTCATGGGGTCATGGAATGAAGGCCACAAAGGACTTCACAGTTCAGCTAATCCCACTTTATAGAAAAGGAAACTGAGTCCCACAGAGGTGGAACGACTTGCCAGGCCTGAGGATGCTGTGCCGTCTACTCCTGCCCCCACAGCCTCATTCCTTATTCCTGACCTAGTCTGGAATACATTTCTCATCATCCTCACCTTTTTCCTCCCTTCGCCACTAGTGAAGCCAAGCATAGGCTGACTCAATCTGACTTAATCATCGTGGTCTTTGGCCTGGGAGCTGGAAGACCAAAGTGAGATAATAAACGGGTCTCACAGCCCCGTTGAGATCCGCAGAACCACTGCACTAAGGCACAGGAGAGGCTTTCCTGGGAAATTTGGCAGCCCTTTGTGGTAGTGGGGGCCTCGGTGACTCAGAGGGCTCCCATTAGGGTCAGCCTGGAAATACAGGAGAGGCCAAGGATGCCAGAGACCTTGAGAAGAGAAGATTGAGCAAATGATTGGCTGAAAGGGGATGGGGAAGTCAAAGGTAGTCCCAAGTCCCACAGTCAGCAGCTCCATAGGAAGAGGCAGCCGGGAAGGCAGAGAGAGGAGTGGGCTTTGGGACAAAGGATGGGCAGGTGGGGCTTGGGCATTAGGTGGGTATCGCTCTATCCACTTAGCTGTGGGGTTTGGGCTTTTTATTTCATTGATGCCGGGGACTCTCTCCATGACGTCAGAGACTCACTACTACTCGGTGCAAAAGAAGATCCAAATCCCAGACTCTCAGACCCCAAGTTTGGTCTCTGATCTACTGCACATGCACACACTCGCTCCCCTTCAGAGAACAACCAGACACATTTATTGGATGTCATTTCTAAAAGGCTTAAAAATCTTTACAATTCAGACAGATTTCTAAAATTTCTTGCCCGTTTGGTTGCTTCCTTTGTTTACTTGCCGTTCTCCACCTTTGCTTCCATTGGTTACCACTAATACTAGCATGATTAGAAGAAGAGTCAGTGGGCCATGGTGGATTGTGTTGGAGTTGGGAATCAGGAAAAATTGAGGTCAGATCCCTCTTTCATCTTTATTAGCTGTGTGGTCCTGGTCAAAGTAAATGTCCTGAACCTCAGTTTCCCCATCTGTTAAATGTGGTTGCTGTGCAGTCATAAAGGAAATTATATCCAAATTGAGTTTTGAAGATCTTAATGTGCCCTTTTAATGTCAACTGTAGGTTGTAGAGTATCTCCCTTGATGGAAGGGTTTTCACCCAGAGACTCCCTACACACTGAAAATCTTAGATTAATCTTCTAAAATTTTTTGTCATCTTCTCCTCCCCCCCTCCTTTTTGGTGTTCCCATCATCCTTTGCTGGTCTAGCCAGATTTGGTCGGGGAAGGGGAAGATATGCAGTCTATATTTAGCCTACTCCAGCGAGGGCTTAGCTGCCTCCACTAAGTCTAGGGTTCCCTCATATGGAATCTGATGGGGCACCTGAGGGAACCTCAGCTGCTTGGGGGTGGGGGTGGAAAACATGACAGTGGGAACCCTTGCACCCTGAACTTTTTGAGGCCGGCATGGTTTTCAAGGAAAGGAAACACCTTAAAGGCAGGCTTGCTCAGTGAAGATCTCTTTCTGCACCAAATTTCTGATCCTATGAGTCCTAAATTTTGCTTTAGGCAATAATACAGTTGTCATGTCTACTCTGTTGTCTCTTTTCCCCCAAACCAAAGCTTCTGACCCTACCCATACCCCACAGATTGTCTAGTTTGGGGACTATTGACATAGTTTAAGTGAGCTCTCGTATGCTTTTGGAAGGGGAAAATAATCTCACTCTACTTTGGCTGAATTTGTGGGAAAAAAAAAAAGAGTGATTTGTCATTTCCTTCTCCAGCTCATTTTATCAATGAGAAAATGGAATCAAAAGGGGTGAAATGACTTGCCCAAGGTCATACATCTAGTCAGTGTCTGTGATTTGAACCCATGTTTTCCTAACTCTAGGGCTGGCACTCTATCCACTGAGCAACCTAGCTATTCCTTCTGCTTTTTATCCACAAGTTATTAGGGTCCTGTGGTTTGGTTTTCCTCTTCAGATTTCTTCCAGCTCCCTATCCTATATTTATATCATATATACATTATATATATATATATATATACATATATATATATACATTCTGTTATTGTAAACTTCTTTTTAGTGGATGGGTGTTAAAAAAATATTTAGTAAGGAAAGGGGGAAGCTAAGTGGCTCAGTGGATAGAAAGTCAGGCCTAGAGATGGGAGATTCTGATTTCAAATCTGACCTGAGACACTTCTTAGCTTTTGTGACCCTGAGGAAGTGACTCAACCCCCATTGCCCAGTCCAGTGATGGCGAACCTTTTAGAGGGGCTGGTGATATCCTTAGGCATGTGAGGAGAGGAGGAGGGGAACAGCCTCTGGCTTTCTTGTAATGAACTCTGGGGAACTCCATGCTGGGGTGATGGTGGACGTGCTCACCGAGAAGACTCTGAGTGCCTCTTCTGGCATATGTGCCATAGATTCACCACCATGGATCTAGCCCTTACTGTTCTTCTGCCTTGGAACCAGTACTATGTATTGATTCTAAGATGAAAGGTAAGGGTTAAAAATATATAGAATCAAGTCCCATTGAAGCCAACTTGAATGTCTGGCAGAGTCAAAGGGACCAGAGGATAATGACCATGAGAGGTTGGGTCTTGTTTGGGATAATTGGTCTTGGCTGGG
Organism: Monodelphis domestica; assembly: GCF_027887165.1. Lineage (NCBI taxonomy): Eukaryota > Metazoa > Chordata > Mammalia > Didelphimorphia > Didelphidae > Monodelphis > Monodelphis domestica. Next base: position 538,750,956 of record NC_077228.1, on the reverse strand, counting down.
CTTTTGTATGTTGTAGCCCTCTTGGGCCTGCCTTTATCCTGTTCTGACTCTTGGAGTTGTTGGGCTGCTTCCTTCATTCTTAATGATGGCTTTGCATTCATTGTTATAATGATAGGAAATTTGTGCTCGGCTTCCTGTAAGGAGGGCCTGGTGGTGAGAAGCCTACTGTCTGAGGTCCTGGGCTTGGCCATTCCCACCTTACTCAGCAAGAGAACTCAGGTAGAGCCTACTGACCATTTGTCTAGGATAATCATTTAAGTAGGTGGCAGCTAGGTCATGGAACGGATAGATGGCTGGACTTAGGAGAACGTGGGCTCAAATCCTTCCTTGGTGGCTTGCTGCTTTATGATCCCAAACAAGTCGCTTTTCTGGAAAGTGGTGGTCTTGTTTGTCTCTCTAAGAAGAATACTGAATCTGATCTCTAAAATTCATTCTAGTTCTGCTAATCTGACTAATACTGGTGCTTGAAGGGAAGCTAAGCTTCATACTTTGAATAATCTTTTGACATTTTAGGAAAATATTTTAGAAAAAAGATCTCAGAAGTTGACCAGGGTCAGAAGACTGTCTTTAACAGTAAAAGCCAAGATCAAGTCTGAGCTTCGTATTCCCCTTCTCAAGAGTCTTTAGTGGCTCTCTCTTCTCCTATGGATAAAATAGAGATGCCTTCACCTGACTTCAATTCCTTTCATACACTTCAGGTAAATTAGCTTGCTTTGCTTCCCCCCAGCTTCAGTTCCTCATTCCTCCTCCAATCTCATCTCTGATCTTTGTCTTTATTCAGGCTGTTTGTACAGTATAACATGGCTGGAATATACTCCCTTCTTATCCTGTCTTAGAATCCATCACTTCCTTCAACACTTGGCTCATTCGCCAGCTCTTATGGGAACCCTTTGCTGGTGTCCCACTTGTTCATTCTTTCCTTTTTTTAAAAAAGTTTTATGTTTTTACTTTTATTTTCTGGAAATTTTTATTTAATTCATTCATTGAGAATATTTTCCCATGGTTCCATGATTCATGTTCTTTCCCTTCCCCCTCCCATAGCCAATGCACAATTCCACTGGGTTTTACATGTTATTGATCAAGACTTATTTCTATATTGATATTTGCATTGGGGTGATCTTTAGAGTCTGCATCCCCAGTCATATCCCCATCGTTGTTCATTCTTTCTTAAGTCATTGTGAAGTTAGCGATTTGGCTGCTATGTATACTGTTTGCTCTGACAGGGCATGGGCCGGTTTTGGTTCTTCTGGGGGACGTGGGTCTATCGCCCGGGGCCAACCCAGAGCCTCGTTCCATCCTCAGCACTTATTGGCGCTGGATGAAACTGAACTGGGAGATAGACCTGGCGAAGGAGATTCTAGGTCAAGACCTGTGAGTGAGCCCAAGGCTAGGCTCTTATTAGTGGCCAGAGCATTACGTAACCCTGCCCTCCCTCCCCCAGCCTGGACAGACGGTTTATTCGTTTCATAATTGGGCTGTGACCCCTGTGGTAGAAAACGAGCATGTGGAAGATGACTAGAGGGAGTTTAAGTATAGCTCTGCGTTCCAAGAGGATATCCTTCCCTCTGGTTCCGAGATCCGACCAGCCAGAACTGCTGGCCAGCGTGCTCGAGCTGAACAAGCATCCATGGTGTCCCTGAGCCCAAGCCCAAGGGCTCTATCCTTTAGTTGCCTGGGTGTGAGAATGACACGGTGGCGCAGTGATGGCCAGCCCTTCTGGATAATGGGAGCCTTGGAGAGGATCTGCCCAGGTGCTTCCCGGTCCAGATCGGCGGTCACATGACTGCCTGCCCAGAATGGATGCCTGGTCTGGTCAATTTCACTTGGTTCATTTCTTCTGGGCCTTGGAAATGGACACACTTGGCTGCTGGGAAGGCCCTGGAGGCTTACGGCTAAAGCATCCAACCACCTCATCAACTGCCATGCTCTGTCTTCCTATCCATCCCCCGGCTCCCACCCTGCTTTCCCTCGGATTACTCGCCGAGGGGAAGGGCAGGCCCACCAGAGAGAGGGAAAGTCTGCATTCGTGCGTATAAAAGTTCCCAGCAGTTGGAAGAAGGCTCCAAACGGGGTCAGAATTAAGGCCACTCTGGAAGCCATGCTGTGGAAGGCTCGAGCTCGGGTTATCTTCAATAGATTTAGATAATTGACCCCTTTGGAATCTGTTATTGCATGTGGTGCGAGTTCTAATCTTTCTTTTTAGCCATATTAAATTGCCTTCCAATTTTACCAATAAGTTTGAATTGGATATCATGGCACCCAAAGGGCAGCTCGTGGACATGGTGCACGTAAAAAGGGGGTATAGAAAATGGTGCAAATTGTGTGGCAGTGTGGCTCAGTGGAGAGAGAACCAGGCCTGGAAATGAGAAGTCTTGGGTTCAGATTTGGCCTCAGACATGTCTTAGGTGTGTTAACCTAACTTAGCTGCAATCGTCTCGCCTACACTGCTCTTCTGCTTTGGAATCAATACACAGTATTGATTCTAAGATGGGAGATTAAAGGTCACACAGCCATTAAAGCTGCCATTCATTGGCTTTGTTGGTTTAGCCAGCTCTGGACAAAGACTAGTTTGATTCCTACCTCAGATACTTTAGCTGTGTGACCCTAGGCAGGCACTTAACCTCTCTCTTTCATCCTCAGTTTCCTCATCTATAAAATGGGCATACTACTTACTATCTCCTCACTCAGAAGGTTGTTGGGATGTAAGGACTATGTAAGCCTTGGCCTGCTGTAGAAATGCCAGCTCTAATTATATTCCTCTGCCTCCTCCCCTTCTGGGGTCATTTGTTTTCCTCAGCTGTCTTCTATTTAGAGCCTTTTTAGGAGCAAGCGGCACTTTAAAACACAAAAATAATCCCTCAGACACCTTTGCTTGCACATTGGGTGAGGTACGGTGGTGTTAGATAGATCAGGTGTGATTTTCCTTTTCCCCCTGTAAGTTTTTCAGGCCTGAACTTTTCTAATGAGAAAGGAGCCCCGTTTAGAAAGAGGCAGAAAGCCGGGTCTGTTCAGCGCGCCTCAGGTGGGTGACTGGCCACCCCTCCTACTTCCTGGCTGTGGAGGCATTTCCCAGGCCTGCACCCAAAGGGGCCATCCAGGAAGGCGCCCGGGTGAGCGAGCTGATCCGATCCCCAAGCACTGAAGTGATTCGCTTTAGGGAATACTCTTGAGAGACCAGGAAAAGCATCCTTAAATCTCAGGATCGTGGCAGGCCTTGGAAACAGTCCATCCAATTTAATCCATATCTGAACAAGAATCTCTGCTACGGAGAACCTGGGAATTGAGCCGTCTAGCTTTTGTCTGAACACGTCCAATGACATACAACTTACTTTCTCCTGCAGGGGCCCATTTCCCTCTTTGGGGCATTTTCGATGGTTCAGAAGTTTGGGCTGAAATCAAGCCTTAACCGACTTCCTTTGAAACTTGCCCTCCTTTTAAAGTGATCCGTCCCTCCATTGTTATGTTAGAAACGGTTGCCCCGTGGTCCGGCCCCCTGCTTCAGTTCATGCAATTCTTCCAGGTTTCTCTGACACTGTCTCCTTCGTCATTTCTTACAGCACAGTCTTACACGTGACATCCATAAACTCTAATGTTATTGTTGTTGTTATTTCGGGCACGTCTGACTCATTTGGGGGCTTTCTTAGCAAACATGCTAGAGTGGTTCGCTGAGTCGTTCTAGGCCCCCAAAGAGGGTGACATGACGTGTCCAGGGTCACACAGCGAGTGTCTGAGGACGGCTTATTTTTTAAAACCCTTACCTCTGTCTTAGCTCAAGGGAGGTGACAGTGGCCGGTTCCAAGGCTGTGGTCCTCTGATCACTCTGGGCTTCAGCTTCTTCCTCTGTCAATTGGAGAGTTGAACTGGATGGCTTCTGAGGACCCTCTTAAGATCTGAAGCTGTGACTGTAAGAGTACAGCCAAGAGGCTACACTTCTGCTTGCCTTATTTCTTTATTATTATTATTATTATTATTATTATTATTATTTTATTTATTTATTTTTTTAAAACCCCTCACCTCCCATCTTAGAGTCAGTACTGCATATTGGTTCCAAGGCAGAGGAGTGGTAAGGGCTTGGCAATGGGGGTTAAGAGACTTGCCCAGGGTCACACAGCTAGGAAGTGTCTGAGATCAAATTAGAACCCAGGAACTTCCATCCCCCAGCCTGGCCTCTACCCATTGAGTCCCCTAGCTATCTCCTGAGGGCAGATTTAAGCTCTGAAAAATGATCCTGACCCCAGGTCTGCACTCTTACCTTGTGTGCCATCCAGCTATTCAACTCTTTCCCAATGGATTGGCACCGTCTCAGTTTATGATTCATTAGGAAAACATTCTGAATGACTTTGCCTTATTCCATTCCATTGATGGGGCACTGATACTGCAGAACCTGCCTGGAGTCAACTCTTCCTGGTCGAACAGGAGCTGCCAACCATTGGTAGTCCTGGGTGCCCCGTTCAGGGACTTCACTCGGGAGCCTTCCTGTCTCCCATGTTCCCTGAGGAGAAGTTTAGATGGACTATAGACATTTCCACAGAAAAATAGGATGCATCTTGATGTCATTGGCAGAGTAAACCAACAGTACCCTTACCTTCTGCCTTTGTAACAATTGGAAGAGAGAAGAATGGCAAGGGCTAGGCCATCAGGGGGAAATGACTTGCCCAGGAGGTCACACAGCTAGAAAGTATCTGAGGCCAGTTCCTCCCAACTCCTGGGCTCCCCAGCTCTCCCTCAACTTCATCTTAATGAATTTCCTAGAGCACTGAGAAAGGAAGGGATTTTCCTAGGGCAGTGATGGCAAACATTTTAGAGACTGAGTGCCAAACTGCAACCCTCATGCCATATGTGAGCTGTCTACCCCAGACAGGAGAGGGAGGAAGTGCTCCCCTTGAACTGCTGAGAAGGGAGGTGGGGGATGTGGCATAGGTTCACCAACATGGGCCTAGGGTCTCACATCCAGCATATGGTCAAGGTAACTGGAACTCGGGTCTTTTGGTCTTTAATAAGGTTCTCTAGCCAATAGACTACATGACACTTATAAAGAGAGAGAGAGAATTGTACTAGGATAATTCTTTACTCTGTATTCCCTGTGCTCTCTCTCCCCCCCCCCCCCCCCATGGGCTCCTCCACTTCTGCAGGATACATCTTCCACATTGGCCAAACAAAAAGTTAAATTCAATGGTGGCCACTTGGGACCTCTCTCTGTCTCTCGAGTGTTTCTCATGGCATTGAGGGCAGTTGACAAGCTCCCAGGAAGGAAGGAATTTCTGCATCAAAGGCGATGGCATACACTTCCCAGCTGTAGAAGGGAGAAGAGAAACATGAGAATTCTCCAGGATGTCTGACTGACTCTTCCTGACCCCATTTTGGAATTTTTTGGACAAAGACATTGGAGTGGTTGGCTATTTCCTTCTCTGATTCATTTTACAGATGAGGAAACTGAGGCCAACAGGGTGAAGTGACTTGTTCAGAGTCGCATGGCTTAGAAGTATTTGAAGGAAGATTGGAACCTAGGACCCCCCTCTCTAGGTCTGGCTCTCTCTCTATCCATCTCACCACCCTTGGCTCATTGCTATTTACAAAAGTCTCCAGCCCATCTGTGCCTTTGTCAAATAGGTATTAGGTCTAGATGAACTGAGTCATTTCTACAGGAAGGAAGTTGAGGCTGGAAGACATTAATGACCTGTTCAGGGTCACACAAGTAACATTGGGGTCAGGATTTGAACTGGGTTCCTCTGACTCCGTAGCCAGTTCTGGTTCTCCCTTCTCTTCTCCTGGTTCTTCTGCCTTGTCTACACCTCCTCAGCCTTGGCTGGGTGTTGCTGAGATTTAGATGGAAGATCTTTCAGTTCCTGAAGGCTCCCCTTGCATTTGGGGTTGCCCCAGCCTAACTACTGTCATTGTCGCACAGGCCCCAACTAACACCTGATTTTGAAAAAATCTCTAAAAAAAGGAGGGAAAAGACTTCAGTGAAGCGGCCGTCAGGTGTCTTGAATTCTGATCCTGCCCTTGCCAAGTGACAAGAGAGAACAGAGTTAGTGCTAAGGCCTTAGAGCCTCCCCGGGGCGTCAGAGGGAGCTTCATCTCTCATCCTTGGTTTAGGGTTGGCGTTGCCAATGCTTTCTCTTCTCCCGACTCTCACAAGGGGCTGGAGGTCCCTCCTCCCAGCCCCTGCCCACCATGAGAATCTTCATCTTCTCCAACTTTCCCCGGGGCTGGGGATCCGTGTCCCAGACTGAGAAGCTGTGCCCTGGGCTCTGTTTTCTGCTGTCATCAGTGGGGCTGGGGCTGGCATCTCTTACCCGCCTCCACCTTGCCAGCCACCATTTGAAGGATCTATCATTCGTCTGCCAGGGAGAGCTCTAAAAAGGGCTTCCTGGAGCCTTCAGCCTGGCCTTCGAGGCCCTCTCCCTCCTAGCCCCCATCGTTCTCTTCTCAATGTTCTCATTCATGCCCTACTGTGCCCATTCCACACTCTGGGAAAGTGGAGGCTCCTTCCAAAAAGAGGGGAGGGCCTGGGGCTGGGCTCTCTCTGACCTCCTGCTTCCTTGTTCTCAGTTGCTCAGGTGCAATGACCTCACTCTTGATTTCCTGCCCAGTTCGGGGGCTTCCTATAGGAACAATGGCTGGAAATCTCCGGGGACACGTATAGGCTCCAAAGCCGATGCAAAGAAGGACTTCCTAGCCAGGAGAGCCACTCCACAATGGCCCCCCCTGCCCGGGGGGGGGGGGAGGCCTGGGGTCACCCAAGCAGAGGCCGGAGGACCCTTCGTCAGGGTGCGGCTTCTCTTTATTTTGTTCTGTATTTTTCTCTGATTTCATGGTTCCCGATGGCTTCCGTGTCCGTTTTCCCTGTTCCTTTTTTAATTGAGTTCTAGATGCTGGACTTCCCTCCCGGCACTCCCCAAGCAATGCAATATGGATGGCCCACGTGAAGACACACACACAACGCATTTCCATATGCGCCGGGTAGTCCCAAAGCACACAAAACCCCCAAGAAAAACCAAGGCAGGCTGGCTCTGGGCAGCCTGGGCGCTGGGCTGGCCGGCCCAATGGGCCCGTCCATCCTTGCCGTCCTTGGATTCTCCTAGGTAGGGAGCCTGCTGCAACCTGCCCGTGGACAGAAGCCATCAGGCACCACGAAATGAGGAAAACCTAAACTGGCTTTTGCCTGGTTTTACATGGCCGCTGCTGGCTTATTGTGTTCTCACTTCAGTTTTGTCTGATTCTTTGAGACCCCTTTGAGGTTTGGGGGCAAAGATAATGGAGCAGTTACCAGTGCCTTCTCCAGCGTGTGTGACAGATGAGGAAACTGAGGCAAGCAGGGTTCAGTGACTTGCTCTGGGTCACACAGCTAGGAATTAACTGAGGCCAGATTTGATCTCAGAAAGAGAAATCTTCCAGTCTGCAAACCCAGCACTCCACCCATCGTGCCCCCAGCTGTCAACAGGCAATAGGTGAAGGGACTTGTCCAGGGTTGCCCAGCTGTGGCATGGAACTTGGATTCGAACTTAAGGCCTTTTCTCTGAATCTTCAACATCAAGACCGAGAACTTCTTCTGGACTAGAGCTGTGGGAACCAGCAGAGGTTCGTTTTGCCTCCTTCCCCTCCCCAAGCCTTTCTCCTGGCTGGGTGGCCGCCTGTGAGCTCATTTTACCTGGAGGTACCAAGTCCATTGAAGATAATCACTTAGATTAGCATCTGCAAGCTAGCTGCCCATGTTTACCCTTAATCATAGCTAGAGCTTGTGTGCTTAATGCATTTCTACCTTTGCAAAATGCTTGCAGACATGATGTCAGCTGGATGTCCTAATATCCTGGGAAACAAGCGCTGCTGACATTGTTGTGCCCATTTTACTGATGAGGAAAACAGTTGAGGTTGGAAGGTCAAATAACTGGCCAGTAGAGACTCTGTACCGTACCATACTGTGGTCTTTCTACCCCTGAGTTTAGTACTCCATCTACTAGGCCACTATTGATGGACTTTCTTCCTTCCTTCCTTCCTTCCTTCCTTCCTTCCTTCCTTCCTTCCTTCCTTCCTTCCTTCCTTCCTTCCTTCCTTCCTTCCTTCCTTCCTTCCTGCCTTCCTGCCTTCCTGCCTTCCTGCCTTCCTGCCTTCCTGCCTTCCTGCCTTCCTGCCTGCCTTCCTTCCTTCCTTCCTTCCTTCCTTCCTTCCTTCCTTCCTTCCTTCCTTCCTTCCTTCCTTCCTTCCTGCCTTCCTGCCTTCCTGCCTTCCTGCCTTCCTGCCTTCCTTCCTGCCTTCCTGCCTTCCTTCCTGCCTTCCTGCCTTCCTGCCTTCCTGCCTTCCTTCCTGCCTGCCTTCCTTCCTTCCTGCCTTCCTGCCTTCCTGCCTTCCTGCCTTCCTGCCTTCCTGCCTTCCTGCCTTCCTTCCTGCCTTCCTGCCTTCCTGCCTTCCTGCCTTCCTGCCTTCCTGCCTTCCTTCCTGCCTGCCTGCCTGCTTTCCTTCCTTCCTTCCTTCCTTCCTTCCTTCCTTCCTTCCTTCCTTCCTTCCTTCCTTCCTTCCTTCCTTCCTTCCTTCCTTCCTTCCTGCCTTCCTGCCTTCCTGCCTTCCTGCCTTCCTGCCTTCCTGCCTTCCTGCCTTCCTGCCTTCCTTCCTTCCTTCCTTCCTTCCTTCCTTCCTTCCTTCCTTCCTTCCTTCCTGCCTTCCTGCCTTCCTGCCTTCCTGCCTTCCTGCCTTCCTGCCTTCCTTCCTTCCTTCCTTCCTTCCTTCCTTCCTTCCTTCCTTCCTTCCTTCCTTCCTGCCTGCCTGCCTGCCTGCCTGCCTGCCTGCCTGCCTGCCTTCCTTCTGTCTTAGAATCAACTCCACTGTAAGGGCTAGGCAATGGTGGCTGAGTGACTTGTCCAGGATCATAGAGCTAGGAAGAGTTGCAGGTCAGATTCCAACCTAGGATATCCCACATTCCTGCCTGGCTCTGAATCCCCTGAGCCATCTTGCTGACCCAATGAACTTTGCTTCAATCCAGGCCAACAAATAATTATTAAGCGCCTCCAATGTGCCCGGCACTGTGCTAAAGAATGACAACCTCCTCTCACCCAAATTCTAGTCTCAAGGCAGAGACAGTCCACAGAAGGAGCCAGGGAAAGGAGATGCAGGAAGGAACAAACAGGACCCTTAGGGGGAACCCAAGGGGAACCTGCAGTGGAGGCATCTTCTACACTGCTGAAACCAGTCAGGGCAGTTTCTGCCCTCTCTAAAGAAAGGCATTGGGTGGAGTTTGATGGTCTGAAGGGGAGGGAGAGTCTATCAAGGTTCCAGTTAGGAAATAGCAAATAGCAGCTTGATGGTGAGATAAGGGGTAATGAGCTTGTGACTTTTCTCTACTCAGTCTTCCAAGGGTGACACAGTAATATTAGATTGGGGTAGCTGAGTCTGGATAGAGAGAGAATCTGAGTTCAAATCCCACCTTTCCACTTACTGTCCATAAGTCACTTGTCTCTAAAATTCTTTTTTTTATAAAATGGTGGCATTGAACCAGACAAATAGAGGGCTTAGGCTGATTCTTAACCTTTTCTGTGTGGACCACAAATATCCCTTTGTCAGTCTGGTGAAGCCTGTGGACAATTCTTTTTATTTATTTATTCTTTTGGTTTGATTTTAATTTAATTTTGTTGATTAAGAAAAAAGTTCCATGGTTACATGATTCATATTCTCTCCCCCCGCCATGGCCAAAGTACAATTCCACTGGGTTTTATATGTGTCATTGATCAAGACCTATTTCCATATTATTGATATTTGCACCAGGGTGATCGTTTAGAGTCTCCATCCCCAGTCACATCTCCATTGAACCATGTGATCAAGCAGATGTTTTTCTTCTGTGTTTCTGCTCCCACAGTTCTTTCTGTAGCATTCTGTAGCATTCCACACTTTCTCTGGATGTGGATAGCATCTTCCTCATAATTCTCTCAAAATTGTCCAGGATCATTGTATTGCCACTAGTAGAGAAGTCCATTACATTCGCTTGTATCACAGTGTATCAGTCTCTGTGTACAATGTTCTGGTTCTGCTCCTTTCACTCTGAATCAGTTCCTGGAGGTTGCTCCAGTTCACAGGGAATCCCTCCAGTTCATTATTCCTTTGAGCACGATAGTATTCCATCACCAACAGATACCACAATGTGTTCAGTCATTCCCCAATCGAAGGGCAGCCCCTCATTTTCTAATTTTTTGCCACCAAAAGAGTGCAGCTATAAATATTTTTGTACAAGTGTTTTTCCTTATTATCTCTTTGGGGTATAAATTCAGCAGTTGTATGGCTGGATCAAAAGGCAGACAGTCCTAAAGCCCTTTGAGCATAGCTCCAAATTTGCATCCATAATGGTTGGATCAATTCACAACTCTACCAGCAGTGCATTAGTGTCCCAATTTGGCCACATCTCATCCAACATTTATTATTTTCCTTTGCTGTCATATTAGCTAATTTGCTAGGTGTGAGGTGGTACCTCAGAGTTGTTTTGATTTGTATTTCTCTAGTTATAAGAGATTTAGAACACTTTTTCATGTGCTTATTGGTAGTTTTGATTTCTTCATCTGAAAATTGCCTATTCATGTCCCTTGCCCACTTATCAATTGGGGGATGGCTTGATTTTTTTTTGTACAATTGAATTAGCTTCTTATATATTTGAGTAATTAGACCTTTGTCAGAGGTTTTTGTTATGAAAATTTTTTCCCAATTTGCTGCTTTCCTTCTAATTTTTGTTGCATTGGTTTTGTTTGTACAAAACCTTTTTAATTTAATGTAGTCAAAATTATTTGTTTTACATTTTGTAATTTTTTCTAATTCTTGCTTGGTCTTGAAATTGCTCCTTTCCCACAGATCTGACAGGTATACTATTCTCTGGTAACCTAATTTACTTATAGTTTCCTTTATATTCAAATCATTCACCCATTCTGGGTTTATCTTGGTATAGGATGTGAGATGTTGATCCAAACCTAATCTCTCCCATACTAGTTTCCAATTTTCCCAGCAGTTTTTGTCAAATAGAGAATTTTTGTCCCCAAAGCTAGGATCTTTGAGTTTATCATACCCTGTCTTGCTGAGATCATTTACCCCCAATCTATCATTTTCTCTTTTTAAAGGCATAGCAACTACAAAGAAACTCATTCAATTGACACATCATCATAGGAGTATTTTTCAAGTTCATGGGTTGTTTGTGGGTGGATCATTTCTATTGGGATGGAAGTGCCTTCAGAGGCATCTTGTTCAACCATTTCATTTTACAGACAAGGAAAGAGTCTAGGAGGTATGTTTTACTTGACTTAATCTTAACCTCAGCATCTCTTCCTAAACTATGATAAGAGACCCAATTCAATTCTCTTATTTTTAGGGTCTTTTCTGTCTGTTCTACACAGCTGTTGTGATCATTTTCCTAATTGTAGACCAGATCATGGCCCTCCTCAGCCCTAGAAGCTTCCCTGACTTTCTATTCCTTCTAGCTTCTTCACTCCATGGGTAAGGCCCTTCTAAGATGGTCTCCATCTGCCGCCTTTAGCTACAGGTCACGAGTCACTCCATCTCCATTCTAGCTAAGCTGCCCTACTTCATTCCCTCAGACTCAGCCTTTTGACCTTTCTTCCCCCACACAGTCTAGACTGCCAGCCCTCTTCCCCTCTGCTGCTTAAAGCCTCCGAATTCCTTTAGGATGCAGCTTGGCTGCCCCATCCTTTGAGCCACCCTGGCCTCATACTTCACATCAACTGGGTACATTATAGATTCTACCTGTGTGGACACATTGTCAAGCCAAGCAGACAAGAGTGTGGAATCTGGAGTCTGAGAAGCTGAGATCAGATCCTGCTACTGTGACCTTTATGTAAAGGGAACCCCTTCCTCCCAGGATCGTGATCTTTCTGCTCATCTGAACCAGACCATTAGTGACCTGGAACTAGGGGTTATGGGTCTGGGTCAGAGAGACTTTGATTGGTTCCTGAGATGTGATAGACCAGTGCAGAGGGAAAGAATGGGACATGGGAAAAGAGGACTGTAGAGGAGGCTGGGCTCTTCTCTGGAGGTCTTGCCTGGGGGTCTTTCTGCGATTCGGCATTGGTGGCTAGGGTAGAAGACTTGTGGGCTGGTAAGATTGGGGTGGCAGGCTAGGAATAGTTTTTCTATTTCCTTCTTTCTTAGACTATATTTATGTTAAAATTAAATTGTGAAAGGCTACTATTCTCAGGAATTCAGGGTTAATTTTATAAACGGCGACCACAATAACCTTTTTTTAAATGAATATATTTCCAAACAAATGTCTAAATATTATGTTTAGCATATTATATTTGGTATAATATTAATTTTTCAATATTATACTTTTGACAAGACTCTCATACCGCTTGGGTCTTTGCTTCCTCATTTGTAAAAGGAGAGGTTAAGACTAGATTCTTTCCATGTTTAGCCAGGTTCCTGACATTTTAGGAGCTTAATAAATACTTATTGACTGACTGATGGATCTGAGGTCCATTCCAGCCTTAGACTTGAGCCTTTCTATCACTTAACCTCTTTGGACCTTAGTCTCCTCATCTGTAAAATGAGAGTATGGGCCATGATGACCTCTGAGTTCCCTTCCAGCCCTAGACTATCATGATGGTCTATAAAACAAGGCCCTCTGGGATAGAGAGCTCTTCTTGTAGCTTTATTTTATACAATAAAGCAGTCTTCCCGGAGGTATGCTGGGGGAAAATGAATGCACAGCCTACTTTTAAACTTAATCTTCATTATTCTCATTTCCTTCATCACTTAAGTCTAGACTACCAACTAAACAATAAACCGAGCCCTGAAATTGTAGCTATTGTCAACTTTTAAAAACCGTTATTGTCTCTCTTAGAGCCAATACTAAGTATCATTTTCAAAGCAGTAGAGTGCTGAAGGGCTAGGCAAATGCACCTAAGTGACATTCCCCTGGTTATACAGCTAAAATGTTACTGAGGTCAGATTTGAACCCAGATCCTTCCAACTCCAAAACTGGCACTGTATCCACTGAGCCACCTTGTTGCCCCTTTTGCCAATTTCTAATGTGTAAATGTTCACCTAGAACATTTCTTAACTGGTTCTTAAACACCCATATGTCTGTGGCAGATAATGGACTCTTTATACTTAAGACATCAGTATGCCCCTTCTTCTCTCCCTGCCTCCCTTCCTTCCTCCCTCCCTTCCTTCCTTCCTTCCTTCCTTCCTTCCTTCCTTCCTTCCTTCCTTCCTTCCTTCCTTCCTTCCTTCCTTCCTTCCTTCCTTCCTTCCTTCCTTCCTTCCTTCCTTCCTTCCTTCCTGCCTTCCTGCCTTCCTGCCTTCCTGCCTTCCTGCCTTCCTTCCTTCCTTCCTTCCTTCCTTCCTTCCTTCCTTCCTTCCTTCCTTCCTTCCTTCCTGCCTTCCTTCCTTCCTTCCTTCTTTCCTTCCTTCCTTCCTTCCTCCCTTCCTTCCTCCCTCCCTCCCTCCCTCCCTCCCTTCCTTCCTCCCTTCCTTCCTTCCTTCCTTCCTTCCTTCCTTCCTTCCTTCCTTCCTTCCTTCCTTCCTTCCTTCCTTCCTTCCTTCCTTCCTTCCTTCCTCCCTCCCTCCCTCCCTCCCTCCCTCCCTCCCTCTCTCCCTTCCTCCCTCCCTTCCTCCCTCCCTCCCTTCCTTCCTTCCTCCCTTCCTTCCTTCCTCCCTTCCTTCCTTCCTTCCTTCCTTCCTTCCTTCCTTCCTTCCTTCCTTCCTTCCTTCCTTCCTTCCTTCCTTCCTTCCTTCCTTCCTTCCTTCCTTCCTTCCTTCCTTCCTTCCTTCCTTTCTTCCTCCCTCCCTCTCTCCCTCCTTCCTTCCCCCCCTACATCTGAGATGAGGAAACTGTCCTGGTGTTCCCTTGTTAGTAAGTGTCTGAGGTGGAATTTGAACCCAGGTTTTCCTGACTCTGGCCCCAGTTTTGTAACTACCTCTGCCTCCAGGAGCTTTCTGGGAGCAGCTCACATACTGCTGTCTAGCTGGTCAGGCTCTGCCTTTCAGCCCACCTGAACAAGGCTCCCTTTTCAAGAGTGCCCTTTGGATCCAGGAAGGGGGAAGCTGGACTGTCTTCTGAGAAGCCAAAACAAACATCTGATTACCCAGCAGCCTCCTCAAGCCACACAGAAGCTCAGTGTCCAGGAGTCATCAGCTGATCCTCCTGAGTGAGGAGGAACCAGTCAGATGACTTGAGTTTTGAGGAAAAGAAGGTCCCCTGATTCCCAGAAGCCCTGCTCCCTTTGCTGCTCCACCTTCACCTGCCTGAGGGAATTTGCTTTTGCAGACCAGTTTCTTGGGGTTGTGCTGTTTCAGTGTTTGCTTCTACTCAGGGGGAGAGGCTGTGTGGACCCAAAATGTAAGTTGGCGTGCCCGCAGTTCAGTTAATTCATCCATAAACATTTCCCAGCTTTGCTGTTCTGCCGTTCTGAAAGCTACAAGACAAGGGGAGGTTCCCTCACCTGGAAGACACTTGCTGAGTTGGACAGCTCTCAGGACTGTGGGCTGAAATAAGACCTTTGATGTTGGAGGAGGAGGCTTGCTCTGTATGGGTAGCCTGGTGGTGCAATGGATAGATCTCTGGGCCTATCAGGGGAGTCAGAAAGTCTCCCCTCCCTGAGTTTCAATCCAGCCTCAGACTCTTGCTCTTTGGGCAAATCACTTAACCCTGTTGGCCTCAGTTTCCTCATCTGTAAAATGGGTTGAAGAAGGAAATAGCCAACCACTACAGGATCTGTGCCAAGAAAGCTCCAAATGGGGTCATGAAGAGTTGGGCATGATTGTGAAATGACTAAATGGGTTCTTTACCTTGTGACTAACAGAATTAGGAGTCGTGCCTTGGACCACCTCCACCCTGAGTGTCATGTTCAGTAAGTTCTAGATCCCTTAGAAGGATGACACTGACCAACTGGGGAATGTTGTTTTCCACTTGGGTTCAGAACCTCAACCAGCAAATATGAGATGGTGGCCAGTCAGCATTTAATCTGGGGGAAGAAAAGAAATCTGAAGGTTTCAGTGGCCCACAAGCTGAAACAATAAATAAATAATTATTAAGCACCTACTATGTGCCAGGCATTATGCCAAGTTCACATACAAAAAGAGGCAAGAATCTCTGTCCTCAGTGAGTTTACAATCTAGTGAGGAAGAGATGACATAGAAGCCAACAGACACAAAGTAAGCAAGATATTGGCAGCCAGTCCCAGCAGAACTGTTTCATCCATTAGAATTTTGCTTTGATAAAAGGTCTTTGGGGGAACTTGGTGGCTCAGTGACTTGAGAGCCAGGCCTAGAGGTGGGAGATCCTGGGTTCAAACCTGGTCTCAGGCACTTTCTAGCTACGTGACCCTGGGTAAGTCACTTCATCCCCATTGCCCAGCCCTTACTTCTCTCTTCTGCCTTGGAACCAATATACAGTATTGATTCTAACATGCAAGGGAAGGATTTTTAAAAATAAAAATTGAAAACGCTTTTCAGCTTCAATGAAAACTTAGTTTGTGCTTGACTTGCAAATAAATCCACTTTGCCCATTGCCTTGTCGAGCCTTGGGGCTAAATCTGAGTCCAATTGGTAGAAAAACCCTATTGATTTTCTTATGTTCCCCTTTCTCGTGACTCCTGGTCTGCTTCTCCCCCAGGAACTGAATTTCCTGGGTCTGTTCTCTGCTTCTCAGACTTCCTCATCAGGCCCTACTAGAGGTTCTTCTTGAAAGGGAAGCTCAGTGGCTCCATTTTCTTCCCAAGTGCCCCTTGTAGAGCCCTGTCCAGTGTGCCCAGAGAACCGAGAGAGCGGGGTTAAAGGCAGGACTAGAAGCCGGGCTGCTCGTCTGGACCTTGGCACAAGGGAGGATGGGTGGTGTCTGGGGCCCCTGCGCAATTCCTCAGCCACAGGATGGAGGTGCCAAATGTTTCTTCCAATGGCACAATGGCAGCCTGTGCAAGTCTGTTCAGCCCCCAGGAGAGGAGCCGTCAGCAATGGGCTGCTGGAAACACAGGCTTCTTTGCTAATTCACGAGAGGGCAAGTGAGGGGGAGGCAGGGAGGAGAGAGCTCTGGTGCCTCCAGAAGGCGGACGGGGATGGGATGGGCCCCAGCAATACCTTGGAAGACACCTCATCCACTGGAATGCCTGACCGGGCCAGATTACAGAGAGGCGTCTGCACATCCTCATTTGCTGTTGGTGCGCGCAGAGAGATAGGGAGGCCAAACCCCTTCCTCCTGCATCCCGCCAATACCCGGCATAGGGAGCTGAGCTCAACCAATCTGGGCCGCTTAAAGGCCGTTTGGAAACAAGAAGACCCTGCAAAGCTACTTCATGGCAAGGTGTGGGCTAGACGGGCCGCTTCCTGCCACATCCGAAGGGCTAAGACTGCTGGGAATGTCTGGCAAGCTCCCCCCTGGGCCTCTAGTTTTCCAGTGCCAAAAGAGTGTGGGTGGCTTTACGCCGGAGGCCATTATTTAGTGGGAGATTGCTGGACTTGGAGTCGGGAAGACCTGCCTCTTATACTTAGTAGCTATGGGACCACTGTGAGGGCTAGTGAGGTAGAACAGTGGAGAGAGCTCCAGCCCTGAAATCAGGAAGATTTATCCTGAATTCAAATCTGGCCTCAGCCACTAGCTCTGTGACCCTGGCCAAGTCACTTCACCCTGCTTGCCTTAGTTTCCTTCTCTATAAAATGAACCTGAGAAGGAAATGGCAAGCCAGTCCAAGATCTTTACCCAAAAAAGCCCCAAAGGGGTCATGAAGAGTTGGCTAGAACTGAAAGACATGTTGTGACCATAAGACCAAGACCTAACCTCTAAGGGCCTTGGGCAATGCTCTAATAAGGGCCTTGGGCAATCGGGTGTCACTTGGACAGGAAGTCTCCATAAGGGGTGAACCCACTGTTCTTGGCTAGGAGTTTTGATCTCTGCATTTCTAAGATTCTCTTGGGTTCCTGGAAGGTGCCTTTTTTACAGTCATCTCTGGTTTGACCTCAGTTAGTAAGCTGAATTGGGAATTATTGGACTCTTCCACCTTTTCTGGCCTTAGACAAATCAAATCACCTCTGATGAGTCATGTTTTCTATAAACTGAGAGTCTTGGATTCAGTGACCTTTATTAAGTTTCCTTCTTTGAGCTCTAAATTGAGAATTGTATGATCCCATGTACCAGGAAAACATTGAGAAGCCCACGTGCCAAGAAAACAAAAGGGTTTAAAGAAATAGACTCTCCCTGCCAAGAGTGCTTGACCTACATGAAAGATAGAATTAATGATGTGAATGAATCCAAGGTGGACTAAGTAGTTGAGGAAAACTTTTACCTATGGAGAAACTGAGGCTCAGAAAAGATATACAGCTAGTGATTAGAGCGCCAGAATTTTGAACCCTGGGACTCTGCCTCTAAATCATAAAGAGAGAGTAGCTAGGTGGCACAGTGGGAAGAGCATGAGACTTAGAGTCAGGAGGACTTGGGTTCAAATCTATCCTCAGACACTTCCTAACCAGGCAAGTCACTTAATTCCAATTGCCTAGCCCAGTGGTGATGACCCTTTTAGAGACTGAGTGCCCAAACTACAACCCTCACTATGCAAGTGAGTCACCCCCTTACCCGAGACAGGGGAGGAAGGAAGTGTTCCCATTGTGCTTCTGGGCATATGGGCACATGATGTGAGAAATGTTCTCAGGTGCAGTGAAAGAGGGGAGGGGAGCAGCCCCATTCGGCATGAATACCATAGGTTTGCCAATATGGTCCTAACCCTTGCCCATGTCTTAGAGTTGTTACTAAGACAGAAGGTAAGGATTTTTAAATAAAAATATCAGAAAGGCAGTGTAATACGACACCCATTCCTATTGAATAGACTAGAAAATATAGGAATAAAAGGAACTTTCCTCAAAGTAATAAACAGTATTGATTTAAAACCATCAACAAGTATCATCTGCAATGGAGATAAGTTAGATGCCTTCCCAATAAGATCGTGAGTGAAGCAGGGAGTAAAGTATTCTCATCACTATTATTTAATGTTGTACTAGAAACACTAACTGTAGCAATTAGAGAAGAAATTGAAGGGACCAAAGTAGGCAATGAGGAAACTAAACTATCACATGATGACATGATGGTATACCTAGAAAATCCCAGAAAATCAACTCTAAAGCTAGTAGAAATAATCTATAACTTTAGCAAAGTTGCAGGTACAAAACCCACATAAATCATCAGCATTCCTCTATGTTTCCAACAAAACCCAGCTGCAAGACTTAGAAGAGAAACTCCATTTAAAATTATTTAGACAAGAACAAATACCTGGGAATCTACTTGCCAAGACAAATTTAGGAATTATATCAACATAACTACAAAATACTCATCACACAAATCAAACTAGATCTAAATAATTGCTCATGGGTAGGATGAGCTAATACAATAAAAATGACAATCCTACCTAAATTAATTTGCTTATTTAGTGCTATATGTATCAAACTACCAAAAAACTTTTTTATAGAATTAGAAAAAGTTATTATGAAGCTTATCTGGAAGAACAAAAAGATCAAGAACATCAAGGGAACTAATGAAAAAATGCAAAGGAAGGAGGACTTGCAGTCCCAGATCTCAAACTATACTATAAAGCAGTGATCATCAAAACTATATGGTACTGGCTTAGACATAGAAGGCTGGATCAATGCAATAGACTTGGGATGAATGAAAGTAGCAAGATCAAGATAGTGTTTGATAAACCCAAAGGTGCCATCTTTGGGGACAAGAGCCCAGAATTTGACAGAAACTCCTGGGAACATTGGAAAACAGTATGGGAGAGCTTAGGCTTAGATCAAGATATCACACCTTATGCCAAGATTAACTCGAGAGTGGGTGAATGACTTAAATATAAAGAGGGATATCATAAACAAATTAGATGAACATAGAATAGTATACATGGCAGATCTCTGGGAAAGGAAGGAATCGAAGACCAAGTAGGAGATAAAGAACGTTATAAAATATAAATGAATAATTTTTGTTATATTAAATTAAAAAGTTTCTGTACAAACAGAACCAATGCAACCAAAATTAGAAGGGAAGCAACAAATTGGGGAAAAGTCTTCATAACAAGAACCTGACAAAGGTCTAATTACTGAAATGTATAAAGAGCTAAGTCAATTGTAGAAAAAAAATCAAGCCATTCTCCAATTGATAAATGGGCAAGGGACATTAATAGGCAATTTTCAGATAAAGAAATCAAAACTATTAATAAGCACATGAAGAAGTGCTCCACATCTCTTATAATCAGAGAGATGCAAATTAAAACAACTCTGAGGTATCACCTCACACTTAGCAGATTGGCTAACATGACAGCTATGGAAAGTAATGAATGCTGGAGGGGATGTGGCAAAGTGGGGACATTAATTCATTGCTGGTGGAGTTGTAAACTGATCCAACCATTCTGGAAGGCAATTTGGAACTATGCCCAAAGGGCGATAAAAGACTGTCTGCCCTTTGATCCAGCCATAGCCCTGCTGGGTTTGTACCCCAAAGAGATAATAAGGAAAAAGACTTGTACAAGAATATTCATAGCTGCGCTCTTTGTGGTGGCCAAAAATTGGAAAATGAGGGGATGCCCTTCAATTGGGGATTGTGTGGCTCAGGGGTTCTCTGGGTTCAAAGTCAGACACAGATACATACTATCTTGGTGAAAATGGGCAAGTTTTCTGCCCTCTGATTGACTTGGATCAGCTTCCTTGAAGTATAAGATCTTGGATTAAACCTGGAAGGGACTCGGAGGCCAACTAGCTGAACTCCATCATTGACAGATGTGGAAATTGAGGCCTAACAAAAATAAGGGATTTGCCAAAAGTCACATAAGCAGTTAGTGTTGGAGTTTGGAACCAGGTCTTCTGACTACAAACTCAATACAAATACAATACTCTATCTCATCCTGACTCTGGAATTGAAACAAAACAATCAGTCAATCAACACACATTGAGCTCTTACTTTGTGCCACATCTTGTGCTAGATGCTGGGGATAGAAATACAAAGAATTAAATACTCCCTAACTTCTTTTTTTAACCCCTTTGCTTCCATTTTAGCCTCAATACTGTGTATTGGTTTCAAGGCAGAAGAGTAGTAAGGGCTAGGCCATGGGGGTGAAGTGACTTGCCCAGAGTCACACAGCTAGAAAGTGTCTGAGAGGCCACATTTGAACCTAGGACCTCCCATCTCTAGGCCTGGATCCATCACTGATCCACCCAGCTTCCCTTATCCTTTATTATATATGTGCCACAGCAGTGCCAGACACTTAGTTGGCATGTAATAAAATAAATTCTTGAAGATGATATAACCTGGAGCTTAAGAAAGGGGGCTCAGGGGGCAGCTGGGAAGCTCAGTGGATTGAGAGCCAGGCCTAGAGACACCTCAGACATTTCCCAGCTGTGTGACCCTGGGCAAGTCACTTGACCCCCATTGCCTAGCCCTTACCACTCTTCTGCCTTGCAGCCAATATACAGTATTGACTCCAAGATGGAAGGTAAGGGTTTAAGAAAGAAAGAAAGAAAGAAAGAAAGAAGGAAAGAAAGAAAGAAGGAAAGAAAGAAAGAAAGAAAGAGGGGGCTCACTAGGCTATGGGGAGCTGGCCTTGGTGCTGAAAGAAGGCAAGCCTCCCAGGCTTTAGGAGGTTTCACCAACCCAAGAAAGATTCAGGACAGTGTCTTAAACCCAAATTCATTTGCCTATAACATGAGTCCCTGCAGATATCTGAAAACAACAACACGTCCCTGGCAGTAAAAGACTTGTAAGTGTGCACCCCGTCTGTGTGTCCAGTGTCTCAAAGGTCTTGGCTGTAGTTATTTATTCATACTTTCTTTGTATGGTCCACCATACTCATAACTGTGCATATTATAGAGCAAATACCCCCCACCAGAAGAGATGGAGGACAGCATCTGATCTTTGGCTCAGGAAGGAGCCCCTGGAATTTGAGTTGAGTAGTAACACCGTCAGTCAATGCTGGGCAAGAAAGGCCCTTGGGTGGCTGAGTGGAGAATGGTGTGGGGAGAGCGGAGGCTGGAGACAGGTAGACCGATTAGAGGGAACTGTTTTGGCAGTCATCCAGGGAGAAGTGAGGAAGGCCCTAACCTGGGTAGTAGCGTTGGCTGAAGAGAAGGGGGCAGAGACGAGTTTTTGTGGAGGTAGAAATGGTAAGATCTGGTAACTAGTTTGGAGGTGGGATGGGGAGAGGATGAAGGATTAAGATAAATTGTGGAGCAGCTAGGTGGTCCAGTGGACAAGAGAACCAGACTGGAGACAGGAGGTCCCGGGTTCAAATGTGGCCTTAGACACTTCTTAGTTGTGTGACCCTGGGCCAGCGACTAAACTGCAATTGCCTATCCCTTACCACTCTTTTTTTTTTTAAACCCTTACCTTCCATCTTGGAGTCAATACTTAACTGTGTATTGGCTCCAAGGCAGAAGAGTGGTCCGGGCTAGGCAATGGGAGTTAAGTGACTTGCCCAGGGTCACACAGCTGGGAAGTGTCTGAGGTCAAATTTGAACCTAGGACCTCCTGTCTATAGGCCTGACTCTTCAATCCACTGAGCTACCCAGCTGCCCTCTTACCACTCTTCTGCCTTGGATCTGATTATTTAGCATTAGTTCTAAGACAGAAGGGAAGAGTTAAAAAAGAAAAAGATAAATAGAGAATGATCTTGTGGGGAATATACACTGATTGGGGTACCAAAAGCCCCCTGGACTTAAATAAATGGAGGAGGACGACTATTTCATTATGGTGGGCTAAAGATGTGCTATCTACCATCATGGTAGATGTGGAAGGGGCCCCATTCTGCTTCAGAAAAGCCAGGAAAAAAAGAGCAGAGATGCTCAGCAGTCAACGATCTTAACAAATTCCCTTCTTATCTTGGCTAAGATGCTGAAGTGAGTTGCCATTTCTCTCTCCAGCTCATACTGTAGGTGAGGAAACTAAGGCAAACAGGGTGAAGTGACTTGCCCAAAGTCACCCAGCTAATAAGTGTCTGAGGACAGATTTGAACTCAGGAAGAGGAGTCTGCCTGACTCCAGTCCTGGTGCTTGCTCTCTCTACTGTGCCACTGTCTTGACCCAAATATATGGATAATTATTTTAATATCAGCTTCTTTGTGCTCCTGTATTTTGTCTTGTGCATTTAACAATGTGATTCTGAGAAGGCATATCCTTGGGCTTTACCAGACTACTAGCAAAGAGGTCCCAGGACACCAAAAGGTCAATAAATGAACCTTCTCTGCTGTTACAGAAGGAATCCTTAGTCAAGTACAATCTACCCCCATTTGCCTCTGTTTCCTCATCTTAAAAAGGAGCTGTAGAAGGAACTGGCAAATGCCTTTTACCTCCTGGAAACTGGCTAGAATTGTTCCAAAGAGCACCAGGATCCCCTCCACACAAAGGCAAGCTCTCTGCAGGTAGCTCAGCCACTGTTCTGGAAGCTAGAATGATGTAGGGAGCCAGACCTTCTAGAGCCTGAGAATTGGCTTTGGATTTAAGTAACAATAGGGAGTCAAGTCAGGAAGATCTGAGATCAAATTCAGCTTCAGATATTTATTAGCATTGTGACCCTGAGCAAGTCACTTAACCCCTCATCTGTAAAATAGGTGCCCACTAGAGAAGGAAATGACCAACCACTCTATTATCTTTGTCAAGAATACCCCAAATGGGGTCATGAAGAGTTGAGCATGACTCATGGTGACTCTTCCTAATTCCAAGTCCAACTGAACAAGAGCAACTTAAAAAGGGAAGATGATGGAAGAGAGAGAAGCAGTTCATATCCATGAATGGCTGTTCTATTGTCCTCCACCTCCTCCATTGGGTTTAAGTGACTTGCCCAGGGTCACACAGATAAGAAGCATATGGGGCCAGTTTAGACTCAGGACCTCTCACCTCCAGGCCTGCCTATCCACCGAACTACCTAGCTGCCCCACTCTCTTGGGATTTTCTTAGCAAAGGTACTAGAGTGGTTTGCCATTTCCTTCTCCAGCTCATTTTTTATAGATGAGGAATTGAGGCAAACAGAGTTAGATGACTAGCCCAGCAGGGTTACACAGTAAGCATTCGAGGTCAGAATCTTCTGGATCCCAAGTCCAATGACTTATCCACTATACCATGCAGCTGCCCCACAAATAAGGGGTCTCTCCCACTACAGAATGATGGTATCCATTAAAAAAGGGGGTTGGGAGAGTGTTTACTGTTTAAGAGGCCAAGGAAGTCAGGAATGCATTGATATGGAAGGAAGTCTGGCGGAAAATATTTGTCACTTTTGAGGAGTAATCTTCATGAGGAGAAAATGCTCGGCCATTCATGGATGTCCCGTCTCCAGGGGCGCCAGATAAATAGGCATGGCATGGCGCTGGGGGTTTGAACCTCGATGGAGAAATGTGGTTCCTTCTTCCCATTGGCTTGGAGCAGGGCCTTTTGTCAAGATGGAGCCCGCTCTTGCTGATTCTCAGTGGGCATCGTCCTCCCCAGCCTCCCCACTGTGGTTGCCATTCTCATTCAGCTAGAAAGTCCATTTAGGGATTTCATTGTGAACATGGATGAGAGCTGAGGGTTCGTTTCCCAACAGCCCTTTGGTTAGAATGCTTGTGGAGTGTTGGGTTGCCTCTTGGGCACTGAGCAGTGCAAGTTGTAAAGGGGACATGGCTCTCTTCTGGAGGCTGATCAGTGAATTGGTGAAGGGTCTTGAGCTCACACCACAAGAGGACTGGTTGGAGGAGCCGAGAAAGCCTAGTCTGGAGAAGGTGAGGAGATCCAGAGGAGGGGATAGCTTCCTTCAAATACTGGAAGAGTTGTCACCCAGAAGGAGCCCAAGGTCAATGCTCCCACACAGCAGATTTTAGAGCATCCAAACCTTTGCAGTGATCCCAAAGTGGACTGAGCTGGTGGTTTTTCTTTTTTTTTTTTTTAATATATTTTATTTGATCATTTCCAAGCATTATTCGTTAAAGACATAGATCATTTTCTTTTCCTCCCCACCCCCCACCCCTCATAGCCAACGCGTAAGTCCACTGGGCATTAGATGTTTTCTTGATTTGAACCCATTGCTTTGTTGATAGTATTTGCATTAGAGTGTTCATTTAGAGTCTATCCTCTGTCATGTCCCCTCAACCTCTGTATTCAGGCAGTTGCTTTTTCTCGGTGTTTCCACTCCCATAGTTTATCCTTTGCTTATGAATGGTGTTTTTTTCTCCTGGATCCCTGCAAGTTGTTCAGGGACATTACACCGCCCCTAATGGAGAAGTCCATTACGTTCGATTATACCACAGTGTATTAGTCTCTGTGTACAATGTTCTCCTGGTTCTGCTCCTCTCGCTCTGCATCACTTCCTGGAGGTTGTTCCAGTCTCCATGGAACTTCTCCACTTTATTATTCCTTTTAGCACAATAGTATTCCATCACCAACAGATACCACAGTTTGTTCAGCCATTCCCCAATTGATGGGCATCCCCTCGTTTTCCAGTTTTGGGCCACCACAAAGAGCGCAGCTATGAATATTGTTGTACAAGTCTTTGTGTCCATTATCTCTTTGGGGTACAGACCCAGCAGTGCTATGGCTGGGTCAAAGGGTAGATATTCTTTTGTTGCTCTTTGGGCATAGTTCCAAATTGCCCTCCAGAATGGTTGGATCATTTCACAGCTCCAAGAGCTGGTGGTTTTTCTCCCCCATCCCCCCCTCCCCCCCCCCCCCAGCCTCTGGTTGACCACTTAGAGGGCTGTTGGGGGAGTGAGTGTTCCTGTCCAGGTCCTGAGACTCCTTTCCAATCTGTCCTTCTTTGGGTCTCAGGCAGGCATTAAGAATTTGCCCTCATTGTTCTCATCGCTAAACTGCCCGTGTGTTTCTTGGTGTAAACAGCCATTTCTCCCAGCCTTGGAAAGGCTCTTTCTAGCATTGATGGCTCACTTTACAACCTTCACTATGAAAAGAAGCCCATTTGGGTTCCATATTAGGGAGGAAGCAAATACGTTCCGTCTCCCCCAGCCCCCTTCCCTCCATTCACCCGTCCTGGCTGCTTAAGAAGGGGGCTGATTTATACTCATCTCATTGACTAAAGGACAAAACATGGCTGAAAAGGTGATTTATTCTGTCCTGCCAGTGAAGGGAACAAGCGATGTTGGAAGGCAGGGATGTTCCCTGTGAAGCAACAGCTGGCGGAGCCCTTTGAAAGAAGGCCTCTTTGGAACTGTTACTCCAGCCTTATTTTTTGGTGTGAAGTGCCAGGCTTTGGGCTGATCCAATTTTATGGCTTATCTATGCAGATGTTGGCAGCCTCTGAATAACTGTCTTTGGGTTTTTAAGGGCTTCCAAATCCTTTTAAGAGCAACTCCTGTGAAGCCCGGCTTTCCTCATTTCACCGGGGCTCAGTGCACAATGCCATTCGATTCACTCATTAATTATTAGGAAAAATATGGGGTATCTGCCCTTTGGAGACACAAACACCCCTTCTGGTTACTACGGCGGCTCCTCGGCTGCAGCCAAGACTTCCTGCTGGCTAAATCTCACGGAGCCAACTCAGAAAAATAGAGGGGAGAAATTAGAAAGAAAAAATGACAGCACGTGCTGACCAAGGAGGAATCGCAATTGGGAAGGGCTTCCGTGGCAGCCAGTGGGACCCTTATCCATCAGCCAGTCATTATTAAATGCCTCCTGTGTTCAGGCCAGGACTATAAAGAAAAAGGCATTTCTTCTGTTCAGAATGGTTTTATGGCCCACTCTCTCTCCAGCCCATTCTACACTCAAAGCTCACATGGCTACCATTCCATGTTTTAGCACTGGCTTTGGGGATGGCTTGCTCCACTTTGGTCAGTTTTACTAGGAAATTGTCCATAAACACATATGCAGAAGCACGTCTGCGCCTGTTCCTTATTGCCAATCCTGAGTGGTCCTAGTCATTGCCACCGTTCTGAAGCTGCCTTCCCCCCCACAGTGTACGAGGAGGACCCATGGCGGGAGGAATCTGAGGTCGAGCTTTGGCCAAGTGCGAAGGAAGTGCTCTAAAAATCAAGTTCACTGGCCTTTGATTAGTGGGGTTCACCTTCTTCCCCTTTTGGGGTTCATTCCTATTGTGGGGGCTCACAAGCAGCCATGACTTCTACAAGTTCCTTTACTTGCCTTCCCAAAGGGCACATCTAAGGATCTCTGAAACTCCAGAAGAGGTCTTGCTTCACATCCTCACTCGACAGAATTTTGAAGCCTATTTTTAATGACCTTCTAGAACTCCAAGCAATCTCTCTCTCTCTCTCTCTCTCTCTCTCTCTCTCTCTCTCTCTCTCTCTCTCTCTCTCTCTCCTTCCCCTCTCTCTGTCTCTGTCTCTCTCCCTCTCTGTCTCTTTGTCTCTCTCTCTCCCTCCCCTCTCTCTCTGTCTCTGTCTCTTTCAGTCTCTCTCTGTCTCTTTCTCCCTCCATTTCTCTCTCTATCTGTCTTTGTCTCCCCCCTTCTCTCTCTCTCTCTCTCTCTCTCTCTCTCTCTCTCTCTCTCTCTCTCTCTCTCTCTCTCTCTCTCTCTCTCTCCTTCCCCTCTCTCTGTCTCTCTCCTCTCTCTCTCTCTCTCCTTCCCCTCTCTCTGTCTCTGTCTCCCTCCTCCTCTCTCCCTCTCTCTCTCCCTCTCTCTCTCTCTCTCTCTCTCTCTCTCTCTCTCTCTCTCTCTCTCTCTCTCTCTCTCTCTCCTCCCCCTCTCTCTGTCTCTCTGTCTCTCTCTGTCTCTCTCTCTCACTCTCTGTCTCTGTCTCTCTGTCTCTCTCTTTCAGTCTCTCTCTGTCTCTGTTTCTCCCTCCATTTCTCTCTGTCTCTCTCTCAACCCTTACCCTCTGTCTTAAAATCAATACTAAGTATAGATTCCAAGGCAGAAGAGTAGTAAAGGTAAGCATTGAGGTTAAGTGACTTGCCCAGGGTCACCCAGCTAGGAAGTATCTGAGGCCAGATTTGAACCCAGGTCCCTCTGACTCTAGGCCTAGCTCTCTATCCACTGTACTGTGTAGTTGTCCTTTGTGCAGTCAGTCTCTTACAGCCCCCTAATTCATGGACTTTTGTGTGTAAGATTGGGAAAGAAGGAAGGTCCTGAGGAAATTTCATCTTCAATGAAAACACAGCACTAGGTTTAAAAACAGGAATGGTCTTTCTGAATGAGAAGGAAAGGCTGAAGTTAATTTACTTAGGAACACTGGCAAAAAGAAAATACTTGGGGGCAGTTCAATGACCCAGTGGGTTGAGAGCCAGGCTGGGTGATGGGAAGTCCTGGGTTTAAATACGGCTTCAGACCCTTTCTTGCTGTGTGACCCTGGGCAAGTCACCTCACCCCCACTGCCCGTCCCTTCCTGCTCCGCTGCCTTGGAACCAGTCCGCCATGTTGATTCTAAGAGGGAAGGTGACAAACCTACCAACAAACAGAAACCGTCCTCCCTACTCTGGAGAGTTCGCCTTAGGCTGAGGGAGCTCCGGGGCCAGTGACTGAGGAGGCCCTTCGGGGTGCAGGAAAGGAAGGCCCGGAGTCTGTGCCTGCTGCCCCGGCGCTGCCCTGGTCCGAAGGGTCGTCCTCGCGGGGCTCGTGTCCTCTTCGGGGGTGCCGGCGGGGTGGGGGGGCAGCGTTTGCCATTCACGAAGCAACAGTGTTTGCATTGCTGGGCGCGCGTCTCCCTCCTCGCCAGCGACAACCGGCTGGACGTGGAGAACAAGTGCCGTTTCATCTCGTGCCCGGGCCGAGCTGAGTGCGCAGGCAGGTGGCCCAGGACAGCCATGGCGGGCAAGGCCGGCCCCGGAGGAGGCCGCTGGCAGGGCCGGGGCTGCCGTTCACTCCTGCCCCTTCTTGTACAAACGGAGGGCTCGTGGGCCTCGTGGGTCTCCCCGGGGGCGGGACTCCTCCCTTCCTGCCTCAGTGGCCGGGGTACCGTGCGTGGCCTGCCCAGAGACCCCCTGACCGGCTCTTGTTCCCTTTCTGACAGCAGCCCGCTGTGAAAGCCCAGCCCTGGGAAGGCCGGCATCGCCCGGGACGGAGGGAGCCATGAAGCACTAGCCCTTCCCGGGACACGCTTCCAAGATGGCGGCTCAGCGGATCCGCGCGGCCAACGCCAGCGGGCTCCCGCGCTGCAAGTCCGAGGGGACGCTGATCGACCTGAGCGAGGGCTTCTCGGAGACGAGTTTCAGTGATGTCAAAGGTGAGTCCCCGCCGCGCCTCCTCGTCTTCCCTGGCGCCCAAGAGCCCGTGGAAGGGATTTCCGCGTCCCTCCTCCCCGCGGAGGGTTTCCGCCTGTCTTCCGCCGCTCAGGACTCCTGGCACAGAGCGGCCACTCGTGCGGGTGACTTTCCAGCCAGCCCCGAGGGAGGGCCAGCCAGGGGAGCAGAGCTTGGGGTGGGGGGGCCGCTGTTCGGAAGAGCGGAGGACGAGGCACTGGGGGTGCGGCGACCGACCTGCCCGCATCTGTGAAATGGGGAGGCTGGACGAGACGGCCTCCTCCCCGTTCTCGAGCGAGGATTCCCACAGGGAACACCCCGTGGATTTTCGGGTCCCGAAATGTTTTCAGTGCTTCCAGGAGAGCCAAGGGAAAAAGTAGGGGAGTCGCCTCGTCTCTGCCAAAAATAAGATAAAATGAAGTCTTTCCGCCCCTCGGTTTCTTCCTCTGAAAATGGGGAGGAGGGCGGACTAGATCCAAGATCTCCTCCTCCTTGAAGCCCGTTGGATATCTCCGTGGGGCCGCGGGGCGCGTCTCTGGGCAGGCGCCTTCCCTCCGAGCCCAGATATCCTCCGTGTGCATGAGCAGAGCCGCCCAGGATGAAAGGCTTTACCCTGACTCCCGCAGCCTTAGGTGTGTGTATTGTGATAATAGTGCTCACTGTTAGTACTGACAACACAGCCACTGGAACGGCACTCAAGGCTCGTGGCGACGAGCAGGAAAGCCAGGCGGGCGGGTGACCTCTGCTGGCTACGTATCTGCTAGCTTTGGAAAGGGACCGGAGACATGTGGGGGTGACGGGGAACCCTGGAGGGACCGGGGAGTACAGGCGAGCAGGGCGCCCGGAGGAGAGGATGACCAGGACGAAGAAGGGCCCTTGAGGGAGGCAGGTCATAACCCCTCATTGGGCTTGTTACGCGGTGATTCCTCCGCATGACTCTGAAGGGCCCCTCTGCTCGGGAACTCTGTGGCCCAGGCACAGTTCTAAAAAAAGGCCTGCTCTATTGAAAGCTGTATAATTGAAACCCTAAAAAAGAACTACATTTCCCAGGAGCCCATTGACTTCCTGTCATTACATACTTCCTGTAGATAGGGAATAAATATCCAGGGGGCAGTCCTGTTCCTCTTTGGGCATGATACAGCAATCAGCAGGGATGGTGGTAAGGTGGGGATTTTGAAAATGGCTAACCAGCCATGGGCACGTGCTTTTTATTTTGTTTCCTCTTTATTCCTTGATTTCTAATGATCATTAATAAAGCTCTAAAATATAATTTTTATTATATTAAGATATAATTTAAATGTTTACAAAGCTGCCCTGGCTGAATTCCTCATTTTGATGTGCAAGTAGATACAAATCGATTAGAGAAATAAATAAACGCCCTTCCTAGGGTGGGGATTCTTAGCTGGGGCATTCTGGGGCCCTTTGGCAGTCAGAACTCCTCAGAAGAATGTTTGAAAATCTGCCAGGTCAAATAGAATTATGTTTAAAGGTAGTGATCATTTTTTCTTACCTTCTATCTTAGAAGTATTGGTTCCAAGGCAGAAGAGTGGTACAGGCTAGGCATTTGAGGTTAAGTGACCTGCCCAAGGGCACCCAGCCAGGAACTAAGGTCAGATTTGAAAACAACACCTCTCATCTCTAGGCCTAGTTCTCAATCCACTGAGCCACCTAGCTGTTCCCAGGGATCAATGCTTTTTAAAGTTCTTGAACCCCAGATTAAGAGGCCAGGTCCTAGGCTCCTGGATTTAGAACCAAAAGAAACCTTTTTTTTTCCTGTAAAGATATTTTATTTTGCCAATTCCATGTAATACAATTTCCACAGAAGTTTTCTGAAGTTATGAGATCCTTCCCCCTTCCCAGAGAGGATAAGCCATTTGATCTGGGCTCTACAGGAACTCCTGTGCAAAACCGATTTCCCTATTGTTCACTGTTGTAAGAGTAAACGCCTATAAAACTGAAATCCCCCAATTAAAAAGTGAACTAAAGTGAAAACCCATCTGATGTGATCTGCATTCCGACTCCAGCAGTTCTCTGAAAGGAATCTTAGAGACCGTCCCATCTAGGCACCTCCATTTAGGAGAGTCAAATTGAGTTTGAGTGACTTGCCTAAGGTCACCTCGGTAATGGTGGTTGCCCTGAGATTGGAACTCAAATCCTCTGCCCCGGATCCAGGATATTTTCTAGCACACCCTTCGGGTTTCTACCCATATTGGGAGGGAGGGGGCTAAATAGATCAGCCCAAGGGAGTCTTCTGTAACAGGGAACTGTCCTAGAGGGATGTTAGATGTTACAACCCACCTAGGAACTCCCCAGGGCCAGTGAAGTACCAAACCCTTGGCTTATAGAAACGAAGTTGATCTTAATAAAGGGAGTAAGAGAAACTGATAGGTGGGACCCTCGCACTCTTCAAACTGCCTCCACCCAACTCCTAAGTCCCCTGCTTAAGGGGAGCCTTCTGGTTCTTCTCTGGGCCCTGCCTACAGCGCCCTGGGCTACCTAAAACCCTTCCCACGCGATCTGACTTCTCCTAATCTTCCCACCAGTAATTAGTAAAGAAAGAGAAATAGCCTGGGTTTGGCTGCTGCACTAAGTAACCCAAAGTTAAGCTGGAAGATTACCTTAGCCCAAGAGGAGTTCTGGCAGATGATCCTAGAACCCGGGGAAATTGGTTTCCTCCAAATAAATTCTCTGCCCGGAAACCCAAGATTTCTCCGCGAAATCTTGACTATCCAGGAAGAATCTCTTAGAGCAAAAACCCTCCTTCAGCTTGATGGAAATTCAAGCAGAGACTCAAAAACCCACTTCCAGCTCACAGGACAATCCAAGAGGAAGGAAGTTCAGTTGTTTTCAGTTCAGACTCCCACAATTCCTTTTCTACCCAGAATCCTCCCTCAGGGCTTATCTCAAAATCCCCTTCTTTTAACTGACCCTAAAAATCAGACTGTCCCTAACTATATTCCCACACTTCTTCCTATTACCTGACTTTTGGACCTGATGCCTACTGGGTCAGGTTGGGAATTTCTGACTTTGTGGCTGAGATCAGCACTCTTGCTGGGGAGAGCTACTTAGAAGTGCTCTTCTAGAACATGGTAAAGGCCAGAACTCTTCCTCAATCAATTTTTATTGAGCTGAATTTATCAGAAAAGTGTCCTGGCTGTGGAGCTCGAGGGCCTGCTTTCCAGTCCCATCATGTTTTGAGTGTGAGAC
Organism: Monodelphis domestica; assembly: GCF_027887165.1. NCBI lineage: Eukaryota > Metazoa > Chordata > Mammalia > Didelphimorphia > Didelphidae > Monodelphis > Monodelphis domestica. Next base: position 538,719,624 of record NC_077228.1, on the reverse strand, counting down.
CTTGGGCAAGGCACTTGACTTCTGGCCCTTAGCTTCTTCATCTTGAGAAAAATGAGGTGGTTGGATGGACCTTAGTAGACATCTAGCTCATTTCCTGTCTTTTAGACATGGAGGGCATTGACACCTAGAGAGACCAGATGATTTCCCCAAAGACACTCGACTTGATAGTGCCAGAGCTAGGATTTGAACCCGTGTCATGTGACTCCACGTTTGCACTCCCTTCCCACTGGTGGCTTTCATTCGAGTCTGTGCTTCTTGGTGCTTCCCGGTGGCTTTTCCCTCCCAGACCCCTTGTCTCCCCGATTGTTGAGAGGAATGGAAGTCCTCAGAGTAGATGGCTCACTGACTCTGTTTACTCTCTTCTAGTGCCTTCTCCCAGTGCCTTGCTTGCCGACAATCCCACCCCTTTCGGGAACGCGAAAGAAGTGATAGCAATCAAGGACTACTGCCCCACCAACTTTACCACTCTGAAGTTCTCCAAAGGGGACCACTTGTACGTCCTGGACACGTCCGGGGGAGAGTGGTGGTACGCACACAACACCACTGAGATGGGCTACATCCCTTCCTCCTACGTGCAGCCTGTCAACTACCGCAACTCAACGCTGAGCGATAGTGGGATGATCGACAATCTTGCGGACAGCCCTGATGAAGTAGCCAAAGAGCTGGAGCTGCTGGGGGGAGGCTGGATGGACGAGAAGAGGAGTTCCACCAAAGCCCACAACAACAACCCTTTCTGGAACGGGGTGCAGACGAACCCATTTCTGAATGGGAACGTGCCCGTCATGCCCAGCCTGGAAGAGGCGGCTCCCAAAACAACAGTGGACTTGCTGCTCTTTGACACCGAGGTGCCGCCATCTTTCACCCCAACCAGCTCAGCAACGACCAATAGCATCGGCAATATTTTTGATGAACTGCCCTCTGCCAACAGGCTCTCCAGCGCTGAGCAGCCCGTCAAACGAGATAACCCCTTCTTCCGAAGCAAGCGTTCCTACAGTTTATCTGAGCTCTCTGTCCTCCAAGCCAAATCAGAAAGCCCTTCGGCATCCAACTTCTTCACCGGGCTGAAATCTCCCACCCCTGAACAGTTCCAGAGCCGGGAGGACTTCCGGACTGCCTGGCTGAACCACAGGAAGCTGGCGCGCTCCTGCCACGATTTAGATTTGCTCGGCCAAAATCCCGGCTGGGGTCAGACGCAGCCCGTGGAGACAAACATCGTGTGCAAGCTGGACACGTCGGGTGGCGCCGTCCAGCTGCCGGACACGAATATCACCATCCACGTTCCCGAGGGCCACGTGGCTCCTGGGGAGATGCAGCAGATTTCCATGAAAGCCCTGCTCGACCCCCCCTTGGAGCTCAACAGCGATAAGTCCAGCACCATCAGCCCGGTCTTGGAGGTAAAACTCAGCAACATGGAGGTGAAGTCCTTCCTCATTCTGGAGATGAAGGTTTCGGCCGAAGTGAGGCAGGACGTGGTCAGCCGGAGCACCGTGGTCTTGCAGTGCTTGCGCAGCGACATGAAGGAGGGCCCCTACGTCCCCGTGCCGCTCCTCTACAGCTATGGCGACACCATCCAGGTCCACCTGGAGAACCTGGAGCCTTGCATGTATGTAGCAATCGTGGCCCGCGGGCAGAACATCCTCTACCCTTCCACCGTGTGGGACTTCATCAACAAGAGAGTCACCGTCGGGGTGTACGGCCCCAAGCACATCCACCCCTCCTTCAAGACGGTGGTCACCGTCTTCGGGCATGAGTGCGCGCCCAAGACCCTGCTGGTCAGCGAGGTCATGCGGCAGGTTCACGGGACGTCCCCGGTGGCCCTGCAGCTGTGGGGGAAGCACCAGTTCGTCTTGTCCAGGCCCCAGGACCTCAAGCTGTGCATGTTCTCCAACATGACCAATTACGAGGTCAGGGCCAGCGAGCAGGCCAAAGTGGTCCGGGGCTTCCAGATGAAACTGGGCAAGGTGAGCCGCCTGATCTTTCCCATCACGTCCCATGACCCCAATGACCTGTCGGACTTCACCCTGAGGGTGCAGGTCAAGGATGACCAGGAGGCCATCCTCACCCAGTTCTGCGTACAGACGCCTCAGCCCCCGCCCAAGAGCGCCATCAAGCCGTCGGGACCTCGGCGATTCCTCAAGAAGAACGAGATCGGGAAAATCATCCTGTCCCCCCTGGCGGCCACCACCAAGTACCCGACTTTTCAGGAGCGCCCGGTGGCCAGCCTCAAGTTTGGAAAACTGCTCAAGACGGTCGTGAGACAGAATAAAAACCACTATTTGCTGGAGTACAAGAAGGGAGACGTCATCGCCCTGCTAAGTGAGGAGAAGATCAAATTGAAAGGCCAGCTATGGACCAAGGAGTGGTACATCGGGTATTACCAGGGCAAGATCGGGCTCGTGCACACCAAGAACGTGCTGATTGTTGGGAAGATCAGGCCGTGCTTTTTCTCTGGGCCCGACCTCAGTACCAGCGTGCTCCTGGAACAGATCCTGAGGCCCTGCAAGTTTCTGACTTACATCTACGCCTCCGTGAGGACTTTGCTCATGGAGAACATCTGCAGTTGGCGGTCCTTCGCCGACGCGCTGGGCTACGTGAATCTGCCGCTCACGTTCTTTTGCCGAGCAGAATTGGACAGTGAGCCCGAGCGGGTGGCCTCCGTCCTGGAGAAGTTGAAGGAAGACTGTAACAACGCCGAGAACAAAGACAGAAAGTCTTTTCAGAAGGAGCTGATGATGGTAAGTACTTGGCAGGTCCTCTTCCTGTGGGTGCCCTCAGAAACGTTTGAGATGTAGCCGATGCCCTCCGTGCCCGCAGAGGTGGCCATCGCGGTCATTGTGCCCATTTCGAGGAGATTTCCAGGGGTACCGTTTGATCCACGGCAGGGCATCTGTGGGCATCCTGACAGCCCTGACAACAACTTACTTAGCAAGCTTGTTCGTATGGAAATGCTGGTGATGGATGCCCAAGAGTGGGTGGTAGCAGCTGGTGAGGATGTCGAAGCCATACTTTTGAGCGGTTGTTGGTTTCGAGCCTAAATCTTAAAACGGTGCCCAATTTCTGCCTACATGTGCAAGACAGCAGCGTCTCAAAGGCAATCCAGCACCCAAGCCCGCTGGAGTCTTTGTTTTGTGTCACCTCGTGTTGATTAAAAGAACAAAGTCCCTGAAATGCTGCCATGTACGATTATCTGCTGGGAGACGTCGTTTACGGTTTAATACTGAAAACCAAGGCGAGGGATGGGAGACGTCGTCGTGGTCGTGGCGCAGGGCAGTCAGCGTTTAAGACCACGACGGGCTGAGCTCTGGGGCTGGTTCACTAAATCACCTGCTGTCCAGAAAAGATGCCGTGTTGCCTTGTGGACTATGTGGTAGCTTTTGTTCGGGTAGAGTTGGACCAGATGCCCGTGCTGAGCTCCCTTCCAGCTTGGAGGAGAGCCGGAGGTTTTACGGAATCTGGTTCTTTCAGGTTGGAGGAAAACGTTGGGTGAAATGTTGGCCCCCTCCAAATAAAACCCTTGGGTTGGCTCTTACTTAACCCCCAAAATTCTAATATCATTCTCCTTAGGATTGAGCTGGGAAGGATAAAGCATGGCTTTGCACCTCCCAGACCCTCTTAATGCAGCCTAAGGTGACATTGGCTTTCTTGGCTAACATATCATGAGCTTGCTGTCCACTGAGATCCCCAGCTCTCTCTTTGTCTCTCTCTGACTCTGTCTCTCTCTTTGGCTCTGTGTGTGTGTGTGTGTGTATGTATCTCTTTCTCTTTGTCTCTCTCTGTGTTTCTTTATCTCTGTCTCTCTGTCTGTCTCTCCCCTCCCTACCTCCCCCCATTGGAAAGAAAGGTCAATCTGGAACAAGAAGACCTGAGTGTCCAGGCAGGAAGGAAGAGTAAAAACTAAATACCTTTCCTTGTACCCTAAGGGCTTATAAGGCACACTGTCTGGCACACAGTAGATGCTTTAATAGATGCTTAATGCTAACTGACTGGTCACCAGTATAAGATCTAGAATATTGGCCCAGAAAGATAAGGCCTGAGAAAACATCCCCTGCCCCAGATATGCTGAGGGACCTACAGTTGGTTCTATTTAGAAAGAATAGTTTCAATTGAGACATGAGGTCCGAAGCCCAACTGCAAAGGATTTTGGGATGAAAGCAAAGGATGCGTGTCGACGCCTCCTTTTGAAGGCATTTAGGTACCAAAGAAAGAAGCTTGAGCAGGTAATGGGGACTAGTGAAGTGGTTCTGCTTGTTGAAGGCGAGGGAAGCCAGGTGTACTTGAAGGCATTCAGGGAAGGAGTTCATGGGCAGAGCAGAGAAGTGGATGGGAGTGAGATGACAATCTCATGGAGAAATCCAGTTCGAGGGAACATGAAGAAGGATGGGCTGTGGTGAGGAGAGCCCCTTCCTCTGTCAGATACCAAGGGAAAGAAGGCAAGATTGGGAGATGATGCCCAGGCGTTTTGAGAGGAAGATGAAGGCAAAGGAGGCTTTTCTCAGTTTTCTATAGATGAGGCCCCTACTGGGTCAGAAGAGGATGGATGAGCTGTAGGGGATGAAGGAAGGAAGAAGAAAAGATTCAGAATAACTTCAGCAAGGAGAATAGGAGATTGGTGAGGGAGGACCAAAAGGGCTGCCTTGCTGCAGTGAGGGCCCAGTGGAGGTTGGAGAACATGCATTTGTAATGTGCATGGTGGGAAGCACTGTGAAACTTTCTCCAGTTGGGTTCTCAGTAGCTTGAAATTAGAAGCTGAGATGGTCCAGATATGCAGTGGGCGCATTTCTCTGGTGCCGAATGATTTGAAACACTTTTACGATGCTTGCTGATGGCTCGTCTTTCTTCTTTTGAGAACTCTTCATAGCCTTTGATCATTCATCTCCTGGGCAATGCTGCCTTCCTAGACTTGTATGCATTCCCCTTTTTAGATGTTTATCATAGAAACATGCTAGAAATTCTCGGTTAACTGTCTCTCTTCATAGTCTACTTGTGTGATTTCATTCAGATTTCTATTTTATTGGTAACCCCTGTTTTTACATCACTGCCATTCCTCATGTAACCCTTTCCTCTCAAGCCCTTCTAGCAAATAATTTAAAAGTAGAGCAAAAGCCAAAAGGACCACAATTGTCCGAGCCTGACACGATGCTCAGTGCTCCAGACCTGCATCGATTTTGCTCGTGCAAAAAATGCTGTTGGATTTTGTTGCTGAAAGGGTCCATTTTATCTTCTCTGATCATTGTGTGCTCCTTCCACTTCACTGGTTTGCTTTGCTTTGCTCTGCCCTGGCTTGCTGCTCTTGAACAAAGATAAGCTCAAGCCTTTAACCCTTCCTGTACCCCCTACCCCATGCCTGTTAGAAACAGGCTGGCATGGACCATTGGGGGAGGCAGAGAGTTTCTAGCCATTCAGCTCTACCCCAATTGATGTCCTCATGAATGCCCAGCTCAGTTGGACCAGAAGCCTCCTGTTCCTTCCCTCTCTGAACCCTCAGTTCCTGTGCATTGTTGACGTGTTGGTCTCCCTCTCAACTCCTCAGACATCTCTACTAGCTCCCAATTGTCAAAGAAATCAAAGCAGGCACCCTTTCCCTTTGGTATTCCAGGTTCACGGAGTTGGCACCTTTCCTTTCCAGCCTTACTTCAGTTCACTTCACACCATATATTCTTGGTTACAGCCCAATTGCAATAATTTCTCTCTCTAATCCAAAGAAATACTATAACACACCATAACATGATCCTAAAGGAAAAACTCTCCCTGTAGTCATTTCTCTCTGCCTCCTCCCTTCTTTGTACGTTGACTCAGATTGCTCCTCTTGACAGAAACGTTCTGACTTTCTCTTTCTGTAAGGTGACTCCTCACCCAGCTTACTGCACCCAATCCCGGACTACCTCTTCTCAGGGCTCCCCTTTATCTTCTGCCTTCTTCACGTGGGGCTTCTTTGCTAGCACTCTTTAACTGAACCATTTGGATGCCAGCTTGAGGCACTGATTAAAGGCCAATATGTTGCTGCTAATTGGTGTGAAAACCCCAGTGAGTCATGATTCTTTTGGGAAGGGGAATGACCGTCCCAGAGATTAGCCGGGGGAGGTGTCATCTAGCAATTCCCCTGACTTCCTTCCCTTCTCCTGTTTCAAATGGAAAATGGGGGAGGAATGATGCCTGCTTTGACTAAATCAAGCATCTGTGGACTTTTTGCCCCATGTTTTGAGCTGAAAACGATGCCCTATTAAGGCCAGCCCCAATCAGCCAGAATTGAAAGTGTAATCCTCTCTGCACCTTTGTTATAAGAGCTCACACAATTTCACACCAATAATTAGATTTCACTCAGGCTGAAAGATGGAGCTGAGATTAAAGAGACGGAACTTGGCTAGTGACTTCGAAGCAGATTGATTATCTGTTCGTTACGGCAGATTGAGAGCCCTCTTCGCCAGGATCTGTGTGCCTGAAAAATGGAGCTGCAGCCTTCCCTGATTCCTGACCATGCGTGCATTTGTTCTCTTGCCCCACTCACTGGGGAAAAAAGGGAGAGGAATGAAAAAGAAGGAGAAGCAAGAAGCACCGCGGTCGAATTATAGTCAAGCTAAAGCAATTGCGGCCTCATTCCATATAGAGCCATCGTCTTGCTGTCCTGTAGTGAGCCTGGCTCTTCCTCCCCACTGGAAGGAATGATGGGGTTGTGTCTGGATCTCAGAGTTTCATTGTAGCTTATAAAATGCCAGGATGGGCTGAGCAGCCCAGCCCGCTGCTCTTCATCCAGATGGCACACTAGCTGGTGGCTTGGGAGGTCCCCGGAGCAGACTGGCGAGGGCACTGACCTTGTCTAACAAAGAGACTGATCCTCGGGGAAGGCCAATTTGTGCATCCATGGCAATCCTGGCCTTATGTTTGTAGCTGATCTGCTCTGATCCTCCAAACAACACCTGCCTCTCTGTTTGTCTTGGGGTGTTTGGACAGGTGTTCTTAGACAATCGTGCAGAGCCTTTGGTTTGGCGTGGTGGGGGCAGGATGGCACGGCCCATTCTTGTCCCCTTTTACCAGCGGCTTAAGAAGGGGCTCTCTGAGGTGGAGAACCGAGAATCAAAGCCAATCTCCGTTCCTTATCTGTGCTTGCTATGTGTTCTAGCAGAAGCTGGATGACTGCTTATCAAATCCATGACAGATACAAATTCCTTACTTACAGAATTGAAACTTGTCTTATTATAATTTCCTTTTCCATGAACAAAAACCTGTTCTCTCCAGACCTTTCCTAGCTGTGTGACCCCCATTGCCTTGCCCTTTCCGCCCTTCTGCCTTGGAACTGATAGACTCAATTCTAAGATAGGACGGAAGGATTTAATCTTTTTTTTTATTATTATTTTAATAACACTTTCCCATGGATTTTCTGAAGTTATAGAATCCAAATTGTCTCCCCACCCATCCACCGCTTCCTGGAGCTGGCTAGCAATTCAATCTGGGTTATATAGAAAGCCTGCGATAAATATGCAGAGCCAAACCCCATGGAGCCCTCCCTGCAGAGCTCGGGGACCCTCTTGGAACTGTGCTGGGTCCTGGCAGAGATCAGAGTTCTCGAGGCTTGCAATGTTCTCATCATTGTGGCCCCTCCCTCCCTCCCCACTTCTGTTCCCTCCCTTGTGTACCCGTTCAAATAAGTCTGCCCAGATTTCTCTGAAAAGTCCCTTTCATCATTTCTGGTGGCACAAGAATGTTCCTGTTCTGTCACTTGCATGTCTGTTCAGCAGGTCCAGCGCTGTCCCCTCTTTGCTGCGTGGAGCCTTTCTTCTCTTCTTTCTTTGATCTCATTGGTATATGGGACCAGCAGTGACCAGATTGTTGGGCTTGGGAGGGAGGGGGCATTTCCAGGAGTTGGACCAATTCCGTGTTTATCTCAGTGCTTAAAAGCTTTCCTTTTCCTACATACATGACTGAAGATTTGCAGAGAAACATATACATTTCATGTCGTTTAATCCTCATGAGAGCCCTATAATGGGGGTAGCTGGGTAGCTCCATGGAGGGAGAGCCAGGCCTTGAGACGGGAGGTCCTGGGTTCAAATGTGACCCCAGACACTTCCTAGCTGTGTGACCCTGGCCAAGTCACTTCACCCCCAATGCCTAGCCTTTACCACTCTTCTGCCTCAGAACCAGTACACAGGATTGATTCTAAGATGGAAGGGAAGGGTTAAAACCACACAAACAGTCCTCTAAAGTAGGTGTTATTATTGCCCCCTCCCTTGCCAAGGCCCCGAGAGGCTGAAATGACCTGCCCAATGTGGCATTGCCAAGGAGCATCTGAAATAAGATTTGAACCCAGGCATTGGTGATTCCAAGCCCAGACCCGGGTCGCATTGGATGGATGCGGACGTTTGTGATTCTGTAACTTTGTTTTTCTCTTTTCTAAAAAGAGCGCCGGACGAAAGGCTTCTTTCAATTCTCTGCCCCAACCTCCCATCCATGGTTCCACAGGTCATAGGCCGTGGCTCGGAGCCCCTTCCCATAACCCACTTCACCCCGGAGCTGGGGGAAGTCTGAGAGCTCGATGAGTGAACGGCCCAGAGCCGGTGGGGGGACACACGTCGAACTGGAACTTTGTGGGGCTTCTCTTAGCCTGGCGCCATCCTCCCTGTGGACTTGGTGGCCCGAGCCCCGAGGCCTGTGGCTCAGCAGCATTTTGATCGTTTTACAGCCGGACCTTCCATCTTAAAGTCAATGCTGTATCGGTTCCGAAGCAGAGGAGTGGGGAGGGCTAAGCCACAGGGTCGGGGCCCTGCCCAGGATCCCCCAGCGAGGGGGCCTTCCATCTCCATCGAGGATGGGAGGGAATCTGCTGAAGCACGTGTGTGCTCGGCGGCTCCCCAGCCGCTTCCTCATGAGAGCTTCCTGGGAAGTGTGAAGATGACTAGGAAGAGGAGGTGGCTGTTGGATGAAGGCTGATAGAATGCAGAAGATGGAGCCCGACTCTCACGAGGATCCTTCAAGGCCAATCTGGGACCATCAAATTAGATCCTTCTGGCAATCGGGCCCAGCCAAGGGCCCCAATAGTGGAGTTCTGTTTATGACTCCGGGCTTGCGGGGCGACATCATGAACGTGACGCGGCTCTCTAAGAAGGTCCAGCCCGTGTCGCACTCCGCCGTGTCTAGGCATTTTGGAAGGAGACGAAGCTGGAGGAGTTTGCAGGCAGGAAGTCTCCCCCAGCCCCCCTCGGCCCTTTGTCTTTCCTGGCGTAACTAGAGGGCCTGGAACAAAATGCCAGCCCTTTGCTTGGGGGCCCCCTACAGACCGCCCGGGGCCAGAGTCGCCCAATGAACCATGGCTCTATTCATCTCGAGCTCCATGAAGTGACAGCCTGACCTGGCTTGGCCCCCGCTTCCGGCCCCCACCCAAGGCTTTCCTGTGTCATGGTGGTCAGTCACCAGGCAGCTGGCATTCTTGGAGGCTCTGGGCTCGGGGATGCGAGTGAGGAATCCACTGGGAGCTTCCTCTTTCCTCAGCCCCTTCGGGCCCAATTCGGCCCAGAAATCAGCCACAGGCAGAGAAGTGCGGCTGGCCGTGGAGGGCTCAGGCTAGTGTGACAGTGGGCCTTGACAGACAGACAGTGGCTTTGCCAGGCATCCACAACAGCCAGTCCTTGGTAAAGTACGTGTGTGAATCTGATCTCCAGTTTACTCTACAAAGGATGCTTCCTAAGTCCTTCCTCTCACCCTGACTTTCATTCTATTCTAAGACAAGGTAAAGGCTTAAAAGATACTGTGATCCATTTTAGGCTACAGGGCAGTAAGGGCTAGGCAATGAGGGTAAAGAGATTTGCCCAGGTTACACAGCTAGGAAACGTCTGGGGCTAGATTTGAACCCAGGACCTCCCATCTCTAGGCCTGGTTCTAGGTTAGCGGTCCCTACCCAGTTGTTTTTGAGTTGCTTTTGGCTGAAGAAAAAAAAAAACAAAACAAAATAAAGTCCATAAAGGACCAAATAAGTATGTTTACTGTTGAAAAAGAATTTAAAAAGGGAACAGGGAGAAGGAAAATATCTATAAAGAGGAAGATAGAGCTGGAACATGATGATTCCCAACCTCAAGTCAGGACCCAAAATAGAGCCCCCCATGGGCTAAAAAAAGAGCCTTTCACCTGTAAAACCCAGTGAAATTGCACATTGGCTATGGGGCGGGGGGTGGGGGGGAAGAAAGAGCATGAATCATGGAACCAGGGAAAATTTTTCTTAATATAAATAAGTAAATGAATCAATCAATCAATACACCAATGAATAAATAGTCTTGAGGGGTCCTTTAAAAAGAGGGATTAACAAAATTATGAATGAATGAATGAATGAATGAACGAATGAATGAATGAATGGGCAGTGGAGGAAGACAGTGTGGAAAATCCCCAATGAGCTCCTGTTACAAATGGGCAGGATGGTGGTAGACAATAAATGAGGGCAGTTTTATTTTGTGTGTGTGTTTGAGTCTCAGGAATGCCTTTGTATTTCCATCAGTCCTTTCCAGATTTGCTTCCATTTTTCCTCTATTTGCTCTCGAGACTTCCTTTTGTACCAGAAAAAGCCAGTTAGGCAAAACTGAGCCATGGAATGCTTCTGAGGGTGTTGCCAGCACTCTGACACCCCACTTCTTCCACAAAATGCCAGGCTTTTTTTTATTATTTCTGCACCTATTTCCGTATATGTTTTTTTTTTCTTGTGTATATATTTAAATGTTTCTTTTTTCTTTTGATGGCGCCTTCTTTTAATTGCCCGGAGAAAGCCGATTCTATCCAGCCAGTCTAATTCTGAACCATGTGGTTGGCGAGCAGAGGCCCCCCATCCACCCTCTTTTCTTGTTCTTCAAAACGTATCCAAGTCATAAACCCGAGGCTGGATCTTTGAGGTGGAAGCCAAGCAGGCTCTCTTTGGGAGGTAGGGGAATGGGGCCAACTCCCACCTCGATCTTCCTGGGCCAGCCAGCCAGGAAGCTTTCTTAGTCAAGGTCCTGAGGAGAGCCAAAGCGTCGTTCCATCACCGGACAGTTCAAGCTCCCTGAGGGCAGGGGCACTGTTGGACTTAGCATAGTAGTGGGTGGCTAACCATTGCCTAAATGGGAGGCAGTACTAAGAGTCCTGCTTTGGGGGATCCCCTGCCCGTGCATGGGTTCAAGGACCTGCTCTGCTCCTTAGTCACCCATGAGACCTTGGCCGAGTCATTCTCTGATCCTCAGCTCCCTCATCTGTAAAACAAGGGAACTGGCGTAGATGGCCTCCTTCCTGATCTCGCCCTAACCATTGGGATCGTCCTCTCAGGAAAGACTCCTTCAAAATTCGTGAATGGAGGCTTGTAAAGGACAGTTCGGTGCTGTGGTTGGGATCTGTCTCGGCTGCGACGGGCCTCCGTATCCCTTTGGTTCCTTTTGTCCTTTGTTCACTAAAGCTCCACGACGGATGTCTCCAGCAGCTCCTGTACTTGCAAGAGGGATTTATTACCAACTTTCTTGAATGTAGGAGAAGAGGGGTTGTGTTATAGTTAACATCTGGAAGGTGGGAACCCTCGCCTCTCCCCTATGGTTTACAGATGGAAACTGAGCCCGAGAGAGGTTAGTGACTGATTCCCAAGTCCCAGGCTCTAACCATTGGGCAGCCTGACTTCAGTGAGGCCCCCTTGACTATCCAGAGCCCTGTGGCTTTGTTTTCTGGGAGAAACGTCATTTCCGCTTTGTGCTGCTGGCGAGACAAGATGGAACCTGTAGTTTGGTGGGTGTGTGGGGTGACATAGGACTGTCTTGGCTCCCCCAAAGCCTCATGCCTTCTTTTTGCCTCTCTAGGCCTTGTTGAAGATGGATTGCCAGGGCCTTGTGGTCAGGCTCATCCAGGACTTTGTGCTCCTGACCACTGCAGTTGAGGTGGCCCAGCGATGGAGGGAGCTGGCGGAAAAGCTCGCCAAAGTATCCAAACAGCAGATGGACGCCTACGAATCTCCGCACCGGGACAGGAACGGGGTTGTCGACAGTGAGGTGAGATGGGGCTCTTCTTGACCCAGGAGCAGCCAGAGCTGGGCATCCCTGCATCAGGAGGCTCCTATAGATGGCAGATGCTAGGGGTCCGGGGAGGAACAGTTCCTCTGTTCAAGCTGCCCAGTGGGAGCTCCACAGTCACCAGGACGGGCGGCTATTTATGAGTTTACTCTCTGGGCTCAAAGATGACGCCTCTATTCAGTCTCTGACTCCTAGGCTCATAATGAGCATGGCCCCTCCTATTTTGCATGCTTGCTTCAGATCAGGCTTTTGTGCTTGATGGAGCAAAGCCCCGTCCTTGGTCACTAGAGAAACAGACCACTGGATACGGAATAGAGAACCCCAGAAGCAATCCCTCATGTTGGATTGCAGCGGTGAGAAGGTCTCTGCCTAGTTCCAGCATTATTTCTAATTTTCTCATATGTAGACTTGACCTGAACTTTTGAAGGCAGTGTAAAAATTAAAATTAATCTCAAATAACAAAAAATATTATATTTTAAGAGATTTATTAATGATCATTAGAAATAAAGGAATAAAAAGGTAACAAAATAAAACCACGTGCCCATGGCTAATTTACCTGTTCAAAAAGCCTGCTTCACCATAGTATTGACAGGAAGTGAAGAGAGTGAGACCAGGAACCACACCCAATATATCCCCCTGTCTACAGGAAGCACATGAGGACAGGAAGTCAGTGGGATCCTGGGAAATATAGTTTTTAGGGTAACAGATTTCCAGTTGCACAGCAGTCAGCCCCCCACCTAAAGAAGCCCTGGTGTAGAGAAAAGAGGATTTGGAGCTGATCGCCTGGGTTCAAGGCCCAGCCACCCAAAATTTGTCAGATGCCTATGTTGAACTAGTGGGGACTCCCTCCAGAAAGTGAGGATGGACGGTCACTGTTTCAACTGCTTTCAGTCTGACCTCTAGTTAGAATTTTTCCTGCTCCTGTCTATCCATCACCAACCTCAACGACTTCATCCCCAAAATGGGACCGTTTGATAAACTTGTTTTTGTTAAAGACACAGAGAAAGCATCCATTCTCTCCGTGCCTGCTAACCTTGTCCCTGTCCCTTTTGTCTTGGGCTGACCTTCTAGGCCATGTGGAAGCCTGCCTATGACTTCTTACTGACGTGGAGCAATCAGATTGGGGACAGCTACCGGGATGTCATCCAGGAGCTTCACCTGGGCTTGGACAAGATGAAGAACCCCATTACTAAGCGCTGGAAACATCTCACGGGCACCTTGATCCTAGTGAACTCGCTGGACATCCTGAGGGCAGCTGCCTTTAGCCCTGTGGACCATGAAGACTTTGCCATCTGATCCGTGGGCTTCCCAAACGCCTCCTGCTGCTGCTGCTTTCTCTCTATGCGGATTGACCCCAAAAGAAGAGCAGGCCAGTCATTCGGGCGCACTGAGCGTCTCCACCCCACTCCTCCCCCTTCCTGGCTCTTCTCCTAACCCAGGAACATCCCGAAGAGATTTTCTATTGTATATTGTTGCCAATCGCACAGACTTTCTACTTGTAAAGTATAAAATGGAAAAATCATGTTTTTATAGAAATTTGGAGAAATCCTACAGAATATCTAATTTTTTAACAGATAAAAGGAAAAAAATAAAACCACTGATGAGGCGGCGGGAAGATGTGACTTTTTTCAGATGTATAAAGACTTTTTTTAAATTATGGTAGGCGTTGTTTTCCTTTGATCCTGTACATATGTATTAAAAAACATACAGCAGGCCACTCTCTCCTTTTGACTCCCCCACCCGGAGTCGCCTTTCAGCTCTGTGAGGCTGACAGGACCGATCCGAGCTTCCGAGAGAGGGACGTCATGCCTTCTGCAAGGTCTCTTCCCAAAAGTTGTCATTCATTTCGAGGTGCTCAGACCCTGTTCTTTGGGGTTTGGTTTCATTGGAGTTTGGGTCCTTCAAGGAGTTCTTGCAGTAAACATTGACCCGCGCGCCTGCCTGCGAGCGTTAGCTGGAAGAGTTGTCGTTGACCTCGTAATCCCACATAGCTTTAGAAGAGTTGCTGCTGGTAATCATTAAGAAGCAACGGGGGGAAGGAAAGCCCAGCTCTTCCTCGGGGAAGGGATTCTCTCACCCACCTGGAACGTGTGTCCCCACTCGGTGTAGCAGGCAGCTGAAAACGATCCCCTTTAATGGTTTCCAGTCATGGGTTGCCCCACAGTGAGAAAGGAGCCCTTGGGAACTGCGCTCCTAGACAGGCTACCATTCCTTAAAAACCTTTCACGTAATCAGCGGACATGATTGGGGAAATGTCCCTCCAGACGCCGGCGACCTCTTCCTCCCCACTAATGTCAGTGCCCTCGCAGGCAGTCAAACCAGTAGGGCTATTCGATGATCATCTGGCGCTTTGGGAACTCCGTCTGCCAAATGAACACCTTCCTTGGGAATCCTGTGGGTCCTCTTGCTCTCTCCTCTCCCCATAGGTCCCTGGCAAAATAATGCATGTGAAGAGTATTTTACACCCTGAGGAGATGCTATTTTGAGTGAGAAGGATTTTTTCAGGAAGTGAAAATGGCACCCCACATGGTCAAAACCAAAGCATTGGTTAAACCGAGGTTTACGACCACAATAAAAGAGCAGCTTTGTGAATTGGGAAGCAAACCGGGACGCGTATGGTATGGCGGCTGGTCTCTGTGTGCTGGTAAATAGTGGCTGGGCCCGCAAAGGGTTGGCCTAAGATTTCCCATTGGGTGTGGAGACTCCATTTCCAGATTTGGGGAAAGCAACCCTGACTCCTGGCAAAGGCCGGGGAGAGCTTTGACTCCCTGATCACCCACCCTCCCACTTCATCTCTGATTTGACAGCATTGGCTTGTCTCTCTGCCAGGTTCCAATCTGAATCGAGAACAGCTGCTATCACAATTGAGGAAAGTCTGCCCAAATTAGTGCCAGGAGCGTTTCTCCACTGTAAGCAGGCAGATGTTTCCAAACGATGGGATTCATTTCCCAGATCCCAATGAGGGAGATGTCCGGTTCTCCCTGAGCATTCCTAGAAGAAGCTCCCTCGCACCTCACCCCCACCAGGACCTCCTGCTTTTCATCTCTCATCTTCTCCCCAAGGAGAAAACAAAAATGGCCACTTGCACCTTAACAAACTCACATCTTTTCCTCAGGGGCTTCAAGTAGTTTCCTATGCAACTTACCTTGTAGCACAACCAAAATTAACCAAGTTGCAGAAGCTTTTCTTTGAATGGTATAACCTACTGAGTGTTTTGTTTTTTTCTGCACCAAACCAAAATCGAAATAAAATTCAAATAAATCACTCATGGCTTTTTGTCTAAAAAGAGGTCGAGGCTGGTGCTCTTGGGACTGGGGAGAGGGAGGAGGGAAGCCTTAAGGAGCCATTTTTTCCAGGTTCCCTTGAGATCGATCCAGTCATTGTCAAGTTCTTCTTCTGACACTGATGGGCTATCAAAGTGATGTTAGAGGTGGTGATGTGAAGTGGAAAAGGCACCCTGGATTTGGGGTGAGGGATCCTGCCACTTACTGCCATTGGGAACTTCAACAGGTGTTTTCTTGAAGCCTCAGTTTTCCCTTCTTTGAAATGAGGAGATTGGAGTAGATGGCTTCTCAGGACCTTTCCAGCTCCAAGTCTGTGATCTACTCTGGACAAGACAGGCATATACAAATACACATACATATTGCCTAAAGGCTCCAGTTTCCCCTCTAAAATGAGAGGATTGGGCTAGAGTTCCCCAAGGTCCTTTCCACCTCCAGATTTACCCATACATTCCCTGAAGTAACTCCATCAAGCTGCTTCACCCCCCCCCCAGGGCCTCAGTTTCTTTATCTGTAAAATTGGGTTGAAATTGGCTCATGGGCTCCCTTTCATCTCTGAATATATGAGCTTACAGGCCCATGTCTCTAATTTGTATCTTCCGTGGTGGGTCACACCTGATCCATGATTGATCCAGTCCCTGGAGTCAGACACCCCATCCCAGGATCTTCTTTAGTGAATCTTTTGTGAAGAATCAGCCAGAATCCATGCCAAGCTCTTGGTAGACTTAAAAGGGATCTATGCTATCTACTTTAACCTAAAAGAAGGAATTGGGCTTGTGTAAGGGTAATTTTAGGGTTGTGACCTAATCTAAATTAATTTGGTCACCAGGGAATATCCTAAATAAAATACCCAAGTCAGTTTGGAAATTTTCTGGTGGTTTAATTAATATAGAGGGAAAGAATTAAGGAGAAGAGAGAGGGAAAGGGTATAGGATTTCTCCTGCCTGGCCTATGCCAAGGGGAGTTCAAAGACCTCCGTCACGAAGTTTTTTCAGAAGATTAGAGGCTTTCTTAAGAGGATAGTGTTTGAGAGAAAAGAATCAGCCTAAACTCCAAAAGAGCTCAGTGAAGATGCCTCACCTGAACTAGGCTGCTAAGCTTCTCCCAGTATTATATCAAGAAAACTCACCACCAAACCTGGACAATAGCTGCCACCATGCCAAGATCCTCAGCACACTGCCACCAGAGCCACCTCTCTGCGAAAAGAGCCCTGAGAGAGGAAGTGACGTGAAATATATAGATGGTTTTACATCACTTTCCTGCATCTCACATGTACCAATGGTAGCTTAAGCTTGACTTAGGACAGCCCAGGGGTCTTTCAGTTGTTTCTGATTTGTCATTTTACTAGCACATGTCTGTCATAGGCCATCCTCCTCAACACATAATCCTTAAGTAGGGGTGTAGACATTCCTGTTTTTGTTAGACTAAGTAGGGTGGAGTAATCTAAAGTTCACACTTGTCAATGGTCCTTAGCACATGGCCAAAGGTCTACAAGAGAAAGGGACCAGAAGGTTACCTAGTACAACCTCCTCATATCTAGAGGTAGAAACCAAGCCCAGATTCTGGAAGTGACAGGAAAAAGCACATCTGGAATCCCATCTTGGGTGTTGTAGCCAATGGATGGTGGCACCCTACCTTTTTCCTTTTGCTTTCCAGGGGTAAGAACAATTCAAGTCCACACTGACTTCCATTGGATAAACTGGTTCTGTGAGGAAGAGGGTGAAAAGGGAAAGACTTTGAGCTCCTCAGAGGCTCGGACATGACTCCATGTCCCCATTTCTCGTTTGCCTGTGTGGAGAGAGCCAAATTTTCTGGGTGGGGCACTGGTGCTAGTAGGTTGAATTTCCACCTTGAACACTACCAGGGTAAGCTACACTCACTCACTTCATTGTCTCAGGCCTCAGTTTCCTCAATTTTTCAACCTTTTACCTTCCATCTTAGAATCAATTCTCTGTATTGGTTTCAAGTCAGAAGAGTGGCAAGGGCTAGGCAATTCCTAGAGCTGTTTTTGTGCCTACCTTCTGCCTCTGTTTCCTTTCCTAAGGTCAGGCTAGCGACTAGAGATTCTGCAAGAGAACTTGTCCAGGGTGGGGCAGAGCCTCGAGTTAAATCTGGATTCTAGAGGCCCCCAGTGGGAAAGTTCCCAAGAGACTGGAGGGAAGGCAGAAAGAGGAAGAGAATCCCTCAACTTGTGGGAGACGAAGAATCCTCAGCACAGTACGGAACGCTCTGCCACTGGAAGGAGGGGAAGCAAGAGATGGTCTGTCTGATGCCCGAAGGGGAAAGGAAGCCTTTGCCCAGCTCTCTCCCCAAATGTCTTCCCCTTCCACGCAGGGTCTAAGAGGAACGGACTCTTCCAAAGCTTTGTGTTTCTCTAATGGCTCATGGCCTCCTACGAGCCCTTTGGGTCAGAAGCATTTGCCAAGGGTGTGTGGCTGGTCATGCCGAATGCCCTTATTGTGTACTGAGTGCCTGTGTGGGAGTTGGGGGCCCAGGCAGTTACATCTGGGGAAACCTAGACCTGAGCCATCATGAAGCTGCTTCCTTTTAGCAATTTGTCTGGCGAGCTCCAGGTGGAGGCAGAATGCAGAGATAAACTCTTGACCCCTAGGAGGGCCACCGTGGAATAATTCCACAAGGGAGAGCATGCCGACAACCGGGAGAGGCTGTAGAGAGGAGGAGCTTGTGAGAGGGGCTTGAAAGGACCCTCACCTGGCAGGACATCCCTCCATTTTCCTGTGACCAGCAGGCAACCAAGCCTCCACCAACCAGCAGATCTCTACCCCCCACCCCTACTTCTTCCTGTTCCTTAATGTTTTTTTTTCCTTCCCCAGACATGGATGAAGGCTCCCTTTGCTCTCGGGCCCGGCTCCCTTCTTTTAGTTTTTCCCTGTTAGCCCAATGTTCTGATGTCACACGAGAACTTGGAAATGACCCAGAGTCCTTAGAGGCCCTTTCAGCAAAATATCAGCTCATTCAGGGTTCCAGGCTTCAAGCACAGGACCTGGTGACAGACTGAGTATACAGTAGTGCATTGCCAAATGGGCCACCAAGTGATGCATTTGGTTTTATCCACCAGGAGTTTCCAAAGGGTTAGAATGCCTTGGAATGACTAATGGACTTGGACTCAGGAGAGACCTGGGTTCATGCTTTTGGGCTGTGTGATCTTCAGACCCTCTGCTTATTCATCTGTGAAATGGGGCCAATAACCCTTCACACTGCTGACCTCAGTGAATTATAAACCTTAAGGTGCTTAGCCAGAGTGAGGAGATCGTGTTAGGAATGGAATGGCAAAGTCTTGGAAGAGAATCCCTTCAGAGACTCACAAGGGAGTGAAGAGATGAGAAAGTAAATTTTCCAAGACCGATGGCAGAAGGATGTAGAGCTAGCAGGGCATATTGGTCCCCAGAGACGGGTCTCTCCATTCCTACCTTAAAGCAATGGCTCCCAGGCCTCTCGCCCAAATGAGCTGTGATTGGACAAAATGCTGGGTTGCTCAGCTCTTCTAGGACCTGCTGCTCCAGACTACATCTCGGTGTGATTCCTAGGACTTTGGGAAGACTCCATCTCTAACCACTGCCTACACACACACTCACAGACACACACACACACACTCACACTCACAGCTCAGTGATCCATCCCTCTTTTGGGCTTCCACCCAAGGGATCCACCTAGGTTGGTGGATCTTCACCTTCCATGGCTTCCATGGCTTTGGGTCCATCAGAAGTCAGTGAATCCCTACAAACAAGAAGGGTTTAGAGAATGGCGAGAACGGAATGGAACGGTACCCCACCATATAAAATGGTAAATATGCTGAAGTTAGACATGCACTGAAAAGCCAAAGAACTGATGCAGAATGAAGTTGATGGAACCAGGAAAGAGAGGGCAAAATGACTGAGACAAAGTCAATGCCAATGGTGGAAGAGGGGCAGGTGAGCACTCTGGGTCCTAATAACCAAGTCTGGCTCCAAAGAAGGGATAGCACAATGGCCAGCCCTCCTTTCTTCACCGAGATGGGGGCCAATAAATAAGGAAATCTCCCAGAAGACTTGGGGGGGGGGCGTGCACTACTTCTGATGAACTGCTTTCTCTCTCTACATCCTACGTGATAAGGGATGGCTCCCTATGTGTGTGTTAGGAGGCACAGTCAAAGGGGTCCCTGTGAATCGGGAAGTGAAGTGATATTAAAGAAACCAGCAAAGGTGGGCAAATCCCAGATCAAGGCTTGGTAGGGCCCTTAGAGCTCATTTAGTGTCTTGTTCCAATGTTATATTTGGGGAAATGGAGACCCAACAAAATGAAGTGACTTACTCAAAGTCTCCCAGGTGGCAGAACTGGGTTCTTGACCATAGTTGCTCATACTTTCCCAGTGGAAAATCTAACCTCTCTACCTCTCTCTCCCCTGCCCCTGCTTCGACATGGGGGAGGCATCTTTTCACTCTGGCTTCCAAAGACCTCCAAGACTCATCAGTTCAAGGCTGTGGTCCTACAATCTCTCTGGGCTTCAGTTTCTTCTTTTGCAATATGAGGGGTTGTTTGAATTAGATGGTTTTCTAAGGACTCATTGGATCTAAAGCTGGAATCCTCTGCTGAGTACGGCCAAGAGGCTGCATAGACCCATTTCTCCTGGCCTTACTTCTTTATTATTTTTTAAACCTTACCTTCTATCTTAGGATCACCACTGTGTACTAAATCCAAGGTAGAAGAGTGGTGAGGGTTAGGCAATGGGGATTCAGTGACTTGCCCAAGGTCACCCTGCTAGGAAGTATCTGAGATCAGATTGGAACTCAGGACATCCAGCTTGGCTCTCAATCCAAAGATAACTGGCTGCTACTGGCCTGGGAGGTAGGGAGCAGTAAATAGAAAGAGCACAACCCTGGGCTGCTGCAGACAAGGAATCCTGAGAATAAGGACACTAAGCTCAGGCACTTATTTACTAGCTGTTGGGTTTTTCTCTTCCCTAGGACTCCTAGTGCAGAGAATGGATTACCCTTGGACCAAGTTTTCCTTTTAAACTCCAATTTATTATTTTTCCCAGTTAAAAAATCTCATCTGGCTTCCTAATAAAATGGAAAAGTCAGCCTTCGATTCTGGGGGATATTTACATAATATCCACCAGGCAACCGATTGACTGTGCAAGCTGTTTGCAGATAAGGATGTGCCTTTTGAGATGAGTTATATTGTCAGGCTCTTGAGAGAGCTGCCAAACTCTGCGGTATTTTTAATGCTTTCCTTCTCCGCTGAGACGTGCAAATTCTGCCATCTAGCCAGCAGAGGAGGGCAGGGGACGCCAAACTCTTGCCCCAAATCTCCTGCCTGGCAGTCTTCTTTCTTGGGTCCTTTGAGGTCCTTTCTTCCTTCTGACTTTGAATTGCTTCCTCCCTTTTCCATCTGAACCTTGCCAGCGTCCACGTACCAGCAGATTTAGTGAACATTGCATCAACGTTGGACTGAATGTTCCATTGATGTTGGTCTAAACAATGGCCTTAAGGGACCTTAGAGGCTATCTAGTCCCACCCAAGGCTGGCCAGGCATCCTGACAGGTGGGCATCCTGGCCATGCTTGAAGAACTCCAGGAGGCAGCCAACTCAAAAATTAGGAGAATTCACATCCTTGATATTTTATTTGATATTACCACAAATGGAAATCTTCAGTCTCTTTCCCTGGGGCCAGAGTCTAACCCTTCCTCCAAATGAAAGCCCCGTAAAAAGACTGGAATAGGACTACTGCATCCCACCTGAGCCCTCTCTTCTTCAGGCTTCAACACCCCAAGGTGCTTCAGCCTAGCCACAGATGGCAGGATCCCAAAGCCCTTCACCATCCTGGCTGCCCTCCTCTTGGACCCTCCAGCTTATCAGTGCCCTGTTTTGAATGTAGCACCTATCAGTGAGCAAAACTCCAGAGGCAACATGACTGGCACAAAATAGCTTCTCATATTGCCTAATGAGGCCTCCAGTAGGTGTGGGTGGCATACTGGGTCTGAAATCTTGAGGATCTGAGTTTAAGGCCAGCCTCAAAGACTTACTTAGCTGTGTCACCCTATTATTTTGCTATCACATGAATTTCCTCATCTGCAAAATTGGGATCATAGCAGCACCTCCCTCCAGAGGTTGTTGGCATTATAAAATTCTATTTAGAAAGCACAAGTCTTAAATCACGATGTAAATGCTAATAATTATGCTTGTTGTTATTGTGAAAGCCTTATCCTTACATGAGGTCTGGATATCACAGGTTGTCTTCTGTGCAGAATTAATGATCTCGATTGTTATGTCCATCAACGGAGAAAGGAAAACATAGGATGTGTTAGCAGCAGAGTGCTGGTGTAAGAGGCAGCATGCAGTAGTGTTGAAAGCACTGGCCCTGCAGTTCAAATCCAGCTTCAGATACTTAGCTGTGTGGCCCTGGACCAGATTTCTCTCTGTCCCCTATCTCCCCCTCACCTTTTTAATTACTCACAACCTTTTTCCATTTTGTTCATTTTTGTGAGAGTAATTTCTTAAAACCCAAACCCCAAATCATGTCCCCATATAAACAAGTGATAAATCGTGTTTTCTTCTGGATTTCTGCTCCCGCAGTTCTTTCTCTGGATGTGGAGATCATCTTTTTCATACATCCCTCAGGATTGTCCTGGATCATGGCATTGCTACTAGTCGCAAAGTTGATTACATTTGATCGTGCTACAATGTATCCGTCTCTGTGTACAATGTTCTCCTGCTTCTGCTCCTCTAACTCTACATCAGTTTCTGGAGGTCCTTCCAGTTCACGTGGAGTCCCTCCAGTTCATTATTCCTTTGAGCACAATAGGATTCCATCACCAATAGATACCACAATTTGTTCAATTATTCTCCAATCGAGGGACACCACCTCATTTTCCATTTATTTTTTGCCACCACAAAAAGCTGCTATGAATATTCTTGTACAAGCAAACCCTTTCCCACTTTTTTCCATCATTTTGGGATACAAACCTAGTAGTGGTATTGCTGGATCAAAGGATATGCATCCTTTTAAAGCCCTTTGTTTGCCCCCTATTTCCTGATGAACAAAATTGGGACAAATAATACCTATCTCAGGGGTATAACGAGGCCCAAATGAAATAATGTCTATTAAAAACTTTGCAAACCCTATAGCTATCATCATTATCATGTACTTTTCCTTGGAAAGAAGTGGAAGTGTTTGACAACATTACCTCATTTTGTCCTTACAACAATCCTGAGAAGTGGGTGCTATTATCGTTATTTTCTGATTTAGGAAAGTGGCAGATAGGCAATGCATGTGTTGCCCAGGGTCACACAGCCATCAAGTGTCCAAGGTTGGATTTGAACTCAGGTCCTCCTGACCCCAGCACTGTGCACTGTGGTACCCCCTAAATGCCCTGAGTTTCTT
Organism: Monodelphis domestica; assembly: GCF_027887165.1. Classification (NCBI taxonomy): domain Eukaryota; kingdom Metazoa; phylum Chordata; class Mammalia; order Didelphimorphia; family Didelphidae; genus Monodelphis; species Monodelphis domestica. The sequence continues at coordinate 538,696,958 of NC_077228.1, read as the reverse complement.
AGCAAATTGCGCTTCTATTAGACAGCTTCTTCTCTGCAGAAATCACTTTGTATATTTTTTATTTTTACTTGTATGTGTGGGTATATATTGTATCCACCCCCATCACCACCCAGTAGAATGTGGGCTGCTGGAGGGAGGGGGACCTTTTTACCTTTGTCTTTGCAGCTGGTGCCTAGACCAGGTTCTGGCCCTAAGGGTGGGAGTGGGAGGTGAGCTTGTGAGCTACACCTGGAAGAGACTGAGGGATTTCAGGGGAGGGGTAGAGGAAATGCATTCTAGCCATAGGAGACAAACTCTATGGGGGGATGGAGGCAGGAAATGGGAGGGCTGAAAGCCTTTTCAGATAACCACTTGGCAGTGAGCCATCCTCAAGGTTCAATTTGGACCCCTGCTCAGCTCCATCCTCTGCCTCCCTGCTTTTGGAGACCAGACTTCCTTTGCCCCCGTCGCCTCCAACCCCAGCTTCCTTAAATCCTTAAGTATTCCTCTCTGCTAAGTAGGGCTTTTCCTGGTCTTTCTCCCACTCCAAGACTGGGTGGCTCCCCCTTCCCTGGCCTTTACTTCCTAGCCATGTGCCCTTCACCCCACTTGCCAAGCCCAGCCTAGCCCTTGTCAGCGATATAGAAAGTAAGGCTTGGAAGTCTACCTCCTTTAATGCTCAGAAAAGACTACTCACTGGCAGCTGAGCCTTCAGAGTGCCCCCTGCCTCACCGAGGCTGGCTGGTGGTTGAACTCTGGGCTAGCCGGGGCCTTCAAGGGTCTTCAAGTAAGGCAACAGTGAAGTTTGTCTTCTTGGTTCAGCTTTTTTTCCTTCCCTTGAACACCGAGAGGCCATTGTAGGGTTACGAACTGGCCTATACTGTGGAGGCTCAGGAAATAAGGAGGCCAGAGGAGAGGGAGAGAGACGGGGGCTTGGCCGGTGGATGGAGCGGTCAGAACACACCCGACATTTCTCGATGAAGCTGACCATGGGGGTGGCTCAGGGTACCCCAACCAATGGCCGTAGGAACCCCAAAGACCACAGCGGGAGAAGTTGGACATTTTACAAGGATTCCCGAGCTGGGACGCAGAGACTCTACATGGGCCGTGGTACTGAAAATGGTGCTCACAGACCTGCTGGAGGCAGTATCTGTGGCCACAAAGCAATCTCTGTGAGTGACAGAGTGAGAGGCTGCAATGAAAGGATTTGTGCCCATACAAACAAAGGGAAAGCCGCCCCCTGCCTGGAGGAGCTTCCATTCCAGTGGGGAAAGCCCCTACTCTAAAGGGAATTCAAAGGGGCCAGGAGAAGTCTGATGAAATGAAGACAGGCTGTGAGAGGAGCCCCCCAACCAAAGGGAGGGCGCACCAGTGGAGTGAACATGAGCCCGAGGAGGCTTATGTGGCTGGTGGAGAGGAAAGAAGGCACCCCCAGAGCCCTGAAGAAGCCTGGGAGCCGCGCTCTGTGGACTGAGTCCAGAGGAGAAGGGCCCCACCCCGGGAGCCAGGGGGCCACAGTGGCTACACAAGGGCCAGCTCCCGTCTGTTTGGTTTCTCACTTAGGGGAGAATGGGCTGACTTCAGGTCGAGGTCCTTTTCCCCCTGTGCTGAGGGAGTTCTGGACCCGCCTCCCCTCCAAGAAGGGAGACTTTTCTGGTTTGGGGCTGCCTGTAGTAACCTACTGGACCTTTCTGAAGGCCTCTGAGGTCATTTGGACAGAGGGAGCCATGGCCGTTCCTGGCTTTGTTGACCCATTGCCTCTTGGTATGAGGAAAGTGGGGAAGTTTGCAGAGAGAAGTGGCAGGAAGATTCGGTCTCTCTGGAGAATCTCTGGAGGTGGTGGCTGGCTGCATTTCCTTAGTGGCTGATCCTATCCCATCCTGCTGGCTGTCTTGGCTGCTGTATTTCATCGAGGCAGTGCCTGGTGATCCTGAACCATCTGCGGTGAGTGTGAGCCCAGGCCTGGATCCTTCTGGATCTGGAACCTTCCCTGAGCCCTACCCACAGCTACACAGACCCTTTCCTAACCCCAGCTAAGGGGGGTAGTTGTAGGTTTAGTCAAGCTCTGGGATTGGGGTTTAGGCAGGGAGGGAGGATTAGAGCCAGAAATTCACTCTGAAGAAATCTCTGGGAAGAGATACGAGATCTGGGGCTTGTAGGGAGCTGACACTAATTTCAGGTTTTTCCTTCCCTTGCTTAATAAATCCAGCCATCTGTCCCTGCTATATAGTGGTCTGGGCTTGGGACCCTGGACCATGCCTAAACCACCCTATATTACATGGCCAGGGAAGTCTTTCCCAAAGACTAAGGCTGCTGGGCTTGGCACCTGGAGGGCTTGAAGGGGCTGCAGAGGGACTGAGGGACCACATGGTGACCAAAAGAGACTTTGAACTTGACCCTGGAGCTCCTTCGGGAGCAGGGCAGGGCGGTGGCCTGCTTCAGATCTGGGTTTAAGGGATGTCAGGGTGCTAGTTCTGTCTTGAGGACGTTCACTGGTCCCCTCCTAACCCCACACTTTTGATAAACCGATTCCACGCCTCCTGCGCACTCCCCATTATCCTGGGAAGGCTGTGCTGTCCTTCCAGGCCTCAGGTTCGCCCCCTCCACTCAGGTCTGACAGGTTCTATTAGGTTCCAGTCACATTCCCCACCCTCTCTCTGATCGTTGCTATTCATCCATCCCCAAGTCTCAGTCCTTGTCCAAGTCCTCATCATGACCTGAACTTGCTCTTGTGGCTCTCCAGCCCATCGTTTACTCAGCTGCCAGATTCATAGACCTAAAGCAGAGGTAAAAGCATGTCACCTCCCTCTCTAGAACATTCAATGGCTCCCTCTGCCTCTGGCCCCACGTCCATGTCTCAGCTTGGCATTGAAGCCCTCCACAACCTCCTTCTCATCTACCTGTCCAGGGTTGGTGCATTGTATTTCTCTTCGTAGTCTCTGTTTCCCGAGGATGAACCTCCTGTCACTTCCCACCAACCCAGTCCATCTGCCACTTCACAGGCTCCTGGAAGCCTTCTTCTCCCTCAAAGCCTCAGTTAAGCGGGCACCTCCTCCCCAGCCTCGGGATCCAGCCTGCTTGTTCGGAGCCTCACCGCGGGCCTTAAAGAATGGGGCTTTCATTGGAAGGAATCTGTGGCTGAGTGCAGGCCAGTCCCTCCGCTAAGCAGATCGCAGCCCCGGGGCTGACCCAGGAGACTTCCCCCAAAGCGCAGGGGTGCTGCCTCACCCTCGGCCCAGGAACTCCTGCTGAGGGCAGATTTGAATTCAAGGCTCGAGTCCACTCAGCTCCGCCCGTCCTGTGGGGCCGCCTGATAACAGTCCGTGAACGACTTCATTCTTCTCCGTTTCGCCCCATGTAGGGCCGCTTCCCGCTGAACCCTAATTAAAGCTCCAGGCAACGGCTTTTCGGAAGTCGGCTCCAGCCCCGGCCCAGGGACCCCTCCGCTCCCCAGCTGGGAGAGGGAAATGCGCGCCAGCTCGTTGCCTGGCAACCGAGGCTGCCCCTGCCAGGCTTCTCTTTGTGTCTGTCCAGGCACTTGGGGCTGGTGTGGCTGCGCACAGAATGATGCCGCGGGACGGGGCGGCTCCCTGCTAGCGGCCCCTTTCCCGGAGGCCTTCTGGCTCTCCTCTGGACTTGCCTTGCTCTGGGCAGTGGAGAGAAGCCTCGCTTGAGGCCGGAGAGTGTCCTGGGCACCTACGTCCCTGCTTCCTCCGCTCCGTGCCCTGGTTTGCTCCTCCGGCCACCCGAAGGGAACGAAGCCAAAACTCGCTGGGCCTCGCCGGGCTGGCTGTTTCTGGCCCACATTTCAGTAGGACCAGTGAAACATTCTCAGGAAAGCCTCCCCTTAGACAAGACCACCGGCACTGGTGAACTAGCAGCATCCGAGCCCCCCCCCCCCATATGCCAGCTGGGGGTTGGCTGGTTTTATTCCCACTTCATTTAAAAACCGCCCCAGACCTTCACCTTCTGTGTTAGAACCAATAAGGCAAAAGAGCACTAAGGACTAGCCAATGGGAGTGAAGTGACTTACCCAGGGTCACACAGCTAGAAAGTGTGGGGGGCCAAATTTGAACCCAGGACCTCTTGTCTCCAGCCCTAGCTCTATCCACTAGGCAACCTGCCTGCCCTCCATTCACTTTTTTCCTTTGATGTGACTATGAGTAAACATAACAAACAAATGATATAATAATGAAATTATATCATAAGCAAATATAGTAAATTAAACTAACTCCACAGGGGAGTGGATAAGCCCTCATTGCAACGCTATCCCAGACCTGGATTAGCTATGTGGCCTTGGCTATAGCACTTCCATCTGCCTCAGATTCCTCATCTGTAAAATGGGGATAACAAGCACACCTTTTCCCCTGCCTCGTTGTGAGCATCAAATGAGATAATATGAGGAAAATGCTCAAAGCGTCTAAAGGGAAGCTCTTGGTATCTGAAGGGGATTCCCCTTTGCATTATTATTTCATGAAGATCTTTCCGGCTTTCCCATGTTCATTAGAGTTAGCCTTTTGTCATGTGAAGGTGTCACAGTGGATTAAACTATTTCCCTCTTCTTGAATATTTCATTTTCTTCCAATTAATTTATTACAGTGATTTGGTCAGTGTGTGTGTGTGTGTGTGTGTGTGTGTGTGTGTGTGTGTGTGTGTGTGTGCGCGCGCGTGCCCACCAACCAGATGTACAAATACAATTAATCACAACTACTTTCCATGAACAACAATTTCTGGCTTTGGTCTTCTGAAAAACATTTTGAAAGAATGGAGAAAGCAATTAACCTGTTTTTTAACCCCTTACCTTTCCTCTTGGAATCAAGACTGTGTGTTGGTTTCAAGGAAGAAGAGTGGTCCGGGCTAGGCTATGGGGGTCAGGTGACTTGTCCAGGGTCACCCAGCTGGGAAGTGTCTGAGGTCAAATTGGAACCCAGGACCTCCCATCTCTAGACCTGGCTGTCACTCCACTGAGCTACCCAACTGCCCCGAAGCTATTAAACTTTAATCTTGACCAGCACTCTGCTATGGAAATAACCCTGCCCTCACAGAACTCCCATTCTTCCCTGAAGCTATTCATTGTCTCAGTGAGAACTTGTGCTGAATCCCTGGGTTTTTTAAGTGCCCCGTCATTCCTTAGCACCTGTGGTACTTTTACTGGCTGTGCCTCAAGTATTTCAGTTGTTCTTTATTTCTTTAATGACCCTTTTGTAAATGGATTACTCCCAAACTTCTCTGCGTTTTGGAAATGATCCTCAAATGTTTTCTGTGTTGAGATTTCCACTTCTCGATTGCCCTTTGGCTTCTGTCACAATAATATGAATGCCGGCTAGCAGTTATATGGTGTTTGAAGGCTTGCAAAAGCCTTTCAAATACAATCTCACTTTTAAAGATTTCATCCCATGTTTTCAGTTACCCATAAAAACAATTTCTGACAATGTTTTCTGTCATTCAGGATTCAGATCTTTCCCTTCCCTCCCTGAGGTGGTAAATAGTGTGATCTAGGTTATATCACTGTTTTCATGCAATGCATATTTCCATGAATTGTTCATGTTGTGATGGAAGACACAATGCAAAAACCCCACAATCAAATAAAACACCCACGAAGGAAATAAAGTGGAAGATGGCATGCTGTGGTCTGCAGTGGGACTTCCTCGGTTCCTTCTTTGGCTGTGGAGAGCATTTTTCATCATGAGTCCCTTGTGGATATCTTGAGAACTTGCTTTGCTTATAGTGGGTTAGTCCTTCATCACTTGAGCATCATACGTCATTGTTACTGTATACACTGTCTTACTAGTTCTGCTCACTTCATCATATGTCCATCATTATTGGACTTGGGATCAGGAAGGATCTGAGTTGAAGTCTGCCTCTAACAGTTTGAAAAAGGACTCTGTAGTATAACTAGGGCAATGATTACCATCCCTACAAATAGCATCTCATTTTACTTTACAACAATCCTGGGAGAAAGATTATCCCCATTTTATAAATGTGGAAACTATAAAGTAGTAGAGATTAAGTGACTTGCTCATGGATACATAGCTCATAAGTGCCTGCAAATGGATTTGAATTTAGGTCTTTCTGACTCCAGATTCAGTAATCTATCTGTTGTGCCCCTCACTGCCTCTATGAAATGTTCTTGATTTTAAGAGTTTATTTCATAACCTAAAACTTTCCTGAAGTTTTATCATCACTGAAATGAAAGAACTTTCTAAATAAATCATCATGTTGTCAGTAAATAGGGATTGTTTTATCTGATCTTTCCCTATTTTCATTTATTTTTTAATTTTACAATTTAATTTATATAATTATGTATATGATATATAATATATTCATATATTATATATACTTATAATAAATTTATAATTTAATGAAATAAATTACTTATTTATTATTTTAATTTTTTTTCTTTTTTATTGCTAACATTTCAGTAGGAAGAGTGGGCATTCTTGTTTTACCCCTGTATTTACAGAGAAAGCATCTAACATATCCCCATTACATAGGGTAATTTTGTTGTTGTTGTTGTAGATAGACACTTAAATGTCATATATTTTAAAAGATCACTCTATTTCTAGACTTTGTAAAGTTTTTTACATAAATGGCTTTTGTATTTTCTCAAAAGTTGTTTCTGTATCTAACAAGGTAATTTTATGTCTCTGATGCTTATTTTCCATGGTTACATGATTCATGCTCTTTCCCTCTCCTCCTCTCTCCCCCCGCCCCTTCCTGTAGCCAAGGCATAATTCCACTGGGTTTTACATGTGTAACTGATCAAGACCTATTTCCATATTGCTCATATTTTCACTAGGGTGATCGCTTAGTCTCCATCCCCAATGACCATGTGATCAAGCAGGTGTTTTTCATCTGTGTTTCTGCTCCCCCAGTTCTTTCTCTGGATGTGGATAGCTTCTTTCTCATAAATCCCACAGAATTGTCCTGGATTATTGCATTGCTGCTGGTGGAGAAGTTCATTACATTCGATTGTGCCACAGTGTATCAGTCTCTGTATACAGTATTCTCCTGGTTCTACTCCCTTCACTCTGCATCAATTCCTGGAGGTCTTTCCAGTTTACATGGAATCCCTCCAGCTCATCATTCCTTTCAGCACAATAGGATTCCATCACCATCAGCTACCTCAACCCAATCAGAGGGCATCTCTTCATTTTCCATTTTTTTTTTTGCCACCACAAAGAGCTCAGCTATAAACTTCTGACAAAGGTCTAATTATTCAAATTTATAAGGAACGGAATCAATTGTACAACAAAATCAAGCCATTCCCCAATTGATAAATGGGCAAGGGATACAAATAGGCAATGTTCGATAAAGAAATCAAAACTATCAAGCTCTTTGATGCTTTTGTTTTTAATATGATTCTTTTATTTTCCTAATGTTGAATGTTTTATAACTTTTTATCCCAGAGGTAAATCTAACTTGGTCATAATGAATGAACTTGTGGATGAATTAGTATATTGGTATATGATTTTTTTTCAATCGATATTAATGTTATTGGTCTGTAGTTCCCTTCTGTATTTTGTCCTTTTCTGCTTTAGGTGTTAGAGCCATGTTTGTACCTTTCCAAAAAAAAAAAAAAGGATTGTGGCAGGATGCCTTTGTTTTAACTTTTGAAAATAATTTGTATAGTGTGGGTACTAATTGTTTTTTAATAGGAAGATAGAATTCTCCCACCCAAAGGTCAGGACCACGAGTCGTTGTTTTCCCCCTCCCCCTTTAAAGAAAGATCTATTTCCTTTTCTTAGATTGGGTTATTTAAGACCTGTGTTTGATTTTCTCTTAGTTTCCACAGTCTACATTTTGGAAGGAAAGCCTCTCTTCCTTTTCTCAAAATTGTTAGGAGAAAACTGTGCAGAGCAGGTTCTGTTCTTTCTTTTTTATTTCTTTTTCTGGTGATTTGATCTCGTTTGTTATTTTGTTGATTTCATCTTTTGCTGTCTTCTTTTTTTTTCTTCTGACTTCTTTTTTATAAGAAGTTTGAGATTGTATTGAATTGCTGAACAGTTTTTAGTTTCATTTGTTATTTCTATAGTATTTTGTGTTTTTACCTTATCTTTCCTGTCTAATTTTAATATCCTTTCTTTGGTGATTATTTTATTTATCTTTAAACTTTTATTTCTGTCATAGAATTGAAGTATTGATTCTAGGACAGAAGAGCAGTAAGGGCTAGGCAGCTGGGATTAAGCAGTTTGCCTAGAGGGTCACACAGTTTGGTAGAGTGTGTGGCTAGATTTGAACTCAGGTCTTTAGGACTCCCACTCTATCTACTGAGCCACTTACTTGCTCCCCTTTGTGATTATTTATATTCAAAATGAATAATCAGTTCCTTAAGCCTTTCTTTTTCTATTTTGAAAATGCATATTTGTAGAGATAGAATTTTCCCCCTGATGACTACTTTAGCTGCTTCCCAGAATTTTTTGTATGTTATTTCATCATTATTTTCTTTTACAGAATTATTAATTATTTCTATTCTATTTTATTTTATACATTATTTTTAAACCCTTACCTTCTGTCTTAGAATTGATATTCATTGGTTCCAAGGCAGAAGAGATGTAAGGGCTAAGGAGATGTAGTGACTTGCCCAGGGTCACATAACTAGGAAGTATTTGAGGCCAGTTTTGAGCCCTGTCTCTGAGCCTGACTCTCAATTCCCCCAGCCACCTATCTGCCTTCCTTGTATGATTTCCTGCATTGTTTTTCAGGTTTGTTGGCTTCTCGTGTTCTGGGAGACCTATAATTCTTCTTCTTATTATTATAATAAAATAATTTATTAATTGGCTGGTTAAGACATCCTAATTGTGGTCACATGAGTCTCCCAACTGTCACAAGGCAAAAAGAAACTACTGGCCCAGATACATGGGAGCTCATTATTCAGCCCCTCCCTGAAACATCCCAAGACCTCTTCAATTAGTGATAGCTAATTAAGGGATGGGACCTGTAATTTCTAAGTCATATTTCTGCATCTCGAAATCAATAAGTTTTGCTTTTCTGGAAAGCTACTCTTCTTCCAGATTATCCTTTCCTTCTATTCATCTGCATTTCTGCTCTGTTATCCCCCTTTTTGCTTCTTTGTTGAGATTTGGCACTGTGGAGACAAGCTTTTATATTCTGCCAATGATTTGTGCTCTACGGGCCATGAATTCTGCTTTCACCGTTCTGGTTTCTCTTTTAAACCATTTGAGAGCATCCTGCTTTGGTCCATGATCTCCAGCCTTATCAGGAATTGAATCCCTTTCCTTTGTCTTCAGCTCTATGTTTACAGAGAGCCAGACTTTTAAGCTAATTTGTAGATGATCAGCTTCCCTCCTCCCTTCCCTTACTGCTCACTTTCCAATTCCCTCTCCTTTGGCTATTTTCCTGGGAGCTCTACTTCCAAGTGGTTTCCTCCTCCTCCTCCTCTTTCTCTTCCTCCTCCTCCTCTTCCTTTTCCTCCTCCTTCTCCCATTGCTGGGCAAATTCTATTTCACCGCCCTTAGCTTCTGCGCCAAGGTTCTTCTTGGAAGGCACAACTGGCCCTAGCTGGATGGCCAGACTCATTCCTCAGGCATAGAGCTACACACACTCGTCCTGCGCCATTTTCCTCTGTCCTCGGTTCTGTGGCTAACCTGTTGGAGCACAGCACCCTGATGCTCTGCTGCCTCAGCAGAACAAGCCTCTGCCTTTTGGTTTTCCACACTGAGAGTGGGGTGCGGGGTCGAGTTGAGGCTATGGATTGGCTGGTGCAGCCCTAAGCCGGGCATGGTGGGCAGCAGGAGATGGGGTGCTAAGTGAACCCATTAGGGTTTACGGATTTGCTTTCCCCAACCATTGGAGGCAGCTTTAGCTCTTGTACACAATTCCTACTGTGGAGAGGCTTGAGAGGTTCTGAGAAGATAGAACTCTCTCACCCTCCATCTTGTTGGCCAGGTGACCCTGATCTTGCCTTCTAATGGGGGAAACAGCACAGCTGGGGATACGGAGGCTCTTAGCCCACCTTCCTAGCAGTAAAGTCACTGGGCAAAGATGCCAATCCATCGATGTTGGTCTCTGCGGCCATGTCCTCCCATGGTTATTGAGCAGCTGGCTCAGAGCGCTGGGGATTCTCGGAGCTCTTCTACAAGAAGCCTTCCAGAAACTCCAGATAAAAACAAGGCAGGCCTACCTAGCAGATCAGGAAGATAGAAGACAGGAAACCTTGCTGGCCCTGGGGTTAGAGGCGGCTCTGCTTAAGTCCTATCGAAATCACTTTTCGATTTTTCTTGTCCAAAGGATCCACGGCTGGGGCCCAAAGCAATCTGGGACAAAATCAACCTCAACTGCCTCTGGCTGCTCCATGTCTTACTCTATTGTCACAGTCCTGACTGGTCTTTGGGGAGTGGAGGGGGCTACCCTATGCCTCTCCAGGCCAGTAGTAGCTTGGCCCCCACCACATGTGCATATAGTAAGGATCAAGCCCTGCTTAGCTTCTCAGGACACCAGCTCCTCTGTTAAGAACCATCCAGACATTCAGAAGGGACCCAGCCAGGGCGATGTGGTGGCTTCTATTTGAAACGAACAGACACTTCTAAAATAAGCCAACTCCCCAGCAGAAGTTCATCGCTTCCTCTACAACGCTTAGTTTTGTGTTGAACTTGAGAGGCAACGTCGAGAGTGGTTTAGAAAGCCAGCCTCAGAAGCGGGATTTTTGGTTCCATTCCTACCTCCTTGATAAGGAAACTGAGGCTCTGGGAGGTTAAGGGGTTTGTCCAAGATCACACAGATAGCAAGTTAGATAGGTGGAATTCCAACCCAGGGCTCTTACTGGAATTCAAAGCTCTCCTCTGTTTGTACGTATAAGAAAAGTCTCCGGTGCCAGCCCACATGGCCTTGAATTTCCTAATCCTTCTGCCCTAACTGCTCTCTCTGGATGCTTGTCTGCTAGGAGGAACACAGAAGGGAATCTGCCTTCTCTCTGGGCCCCAGAAGAGCATCCATCAGTGCCTAGCCTCTGAATCTGGGATTCTCCTATTTGGGACCTATGAGGCTGGTCCAGCCTTCTGACCTGCTGGTTCTCTCTTCTTTCTAAAAGGGGATATTCACACTGACATTGACTACCTCAAAGGGATGCTGTGGGCAGGGCGCTTCAGAAGCTTAGAGGGACAGAGAACTAGGAGTTCCTTTCGAATGACTAGAAATAGTGCCCCATCTAGGCTAATCTGAGCTATATTTAAGCTAGGCTTAATTGAGAACATATCTAATTTCACCCTCCTCCCCCAAGGACCTAAATGAGAAATACAATCAGAGAAGGAGAATAGAAAAGTAATGGTATCCCTTTTAAATCACACTAGTCCCAGGAGACAGCAGACTAAACTAAACTAAAACTAAAAAAGACTAAATCGAGCCCACAGCAAATGACTTCTTCACAGACTCTGAGCTGAGAGAGGCCTCCTGGGTCATGCTGACCAGCCTGACGCTGACCAGGAATTTCTATGGTCCCAATGAGTGGCTTTCCAAGCTCTGCTTCAAGCCTCCCAGTGAAAGGAAGCTCACTACCTTCTATTCTATGACTCTGGGCCCTGTATATAGTAGAGTATAGTAGAGTATAGCAGAGTAGAGTAGAGTAGAGTAGAGTAGAGTAGAGTAGAGTAGAGTACTTGGGTCTTCTAGTCCCCTCCAGTACTGACTCTTTGGTTCCCTACAGAGGCAGCCAAGTACTGGTCAGGAATGCTGCAGAACGAAATCCTTCTTCCAGGGCTGGTGAGACTGGAGGTTTCTGAGGTCTCTTCTGGGATTGTTGCAGTTCTCCAGCACCAGAAGTCTTCAAGCACTCATTGGACATCCATTTGTCAGGGATCTTATGGGTTGGATTCATGTCACAAGTAAGAACCTATACTCCATGTCCTTTGGTATCCTTTGGTTCTAGATGGTGCAATGCAAAATTTTGGTGGGGTGGAAGGGGAGAAAGACAAGTTGGGGGTGGAGGAGAAGGATGGATCATAGTTGAAAGGGAGCTTTGAGATCAATTCTAAGGCCTTCTTTTACAGATAAGGAAACTGAGCTCACGAGGTGAAAAGAGACTTGGCCACTGGGCTTCTCCCACATCCCCTAGAGTGAGCATCCAGCCTCTCCTTCTTCTCTAAGGTCACCCTCTGTATGGATACTTGTCTATATGTTGTCTTTCCTTTAGAGTGTAAGCTTTTGGAGAGCAGGCACTGTTTGTCTTCCCCTATACCCAAAGGTCTTTCTTTGCACAGCCTGGCCCATCCTGAGGACCTAATGAATGTTTCATTGATTGAAGAATTCACTAACTCTTTCTCTTCTGGAGAGTTAGTTGTTATGAAGCTTTTGGTGAAAAAATTCCCCTCAATCAAGCCCAGCCCAAATGTGCCTCTGTAATTTCTATTTGTGGCTCCTCATCTAATCAATACTTGAAGTATGGGGCCATGGAGATGGACTGAAAATCGGCAAGGGATACGCGATAAACTCAGTAAGGCAATTTGTAGGCTTCAATTAACAATCCCCCTCCAGGGACCAGTTAGGTTCCAAATGGTTCGTCCAGCTGCTGAAGACTCACAACTGGGAGGTCAACAACTGTGGGCTGGAGAATAGGCCAATTAGAAGGAAGACCGCTAATTGAGGCTGGGGGGGGGGGGGAGAGTGCTTGAGAAAGGGGGTTGGTAAATACATCTGAACAGGGCTGGACCTGAAGCCTGAGAAAGAAACTTTGAAAATACATGACCAAAGGGCAATGAGGTGACTCAGGAGATAGAATGCCAGATCTGCAAATGGAGAGTCTTGGATTCTAATCTGACCTCAGACACTTCCCAGCTGTGTGACCCTGGGCAAGTTACTTAACCCCCATTGTCCAGCCCATACCATTCTTCTGCCTTGGAACCAATATTTAGTACTGATTATAGAAGGTAAGGGTTTTGTTTTTTAAATATGGAGCCCTCTCACTCTGGGTCCCTCACCTAGAACTAGTCTGGTTACCTCTCTCCTTCAAGCTCCATGGAATAGCCCTGAAGGGTTGTGGTGTCTCTGTTTTGTTTGTTTGTTTTGGTCATCAACTTGAGCCCACATTGGCTGTGTTCATCCTCATTATTAGAAACCAATAACTAACATGTCAGTTCTATTTAGTTACTTAATAACCCATAGCTTTAACAAAGGGATAGCTATTTCAAAGGTATAGCCAGAAAAAAGTGCTAGCATCTCCCCCACATCTAGGCTAGAATCTTCTCTAAACCACCTTTCTTTCTCCTTGCTTCTTTGCTTCTTTGCTTCTTTGCTTCTTTCTTCCTTTCTTTCTTTCTTCCTTTCTTTCTTTCTTTCTTCCTTCCTTCCTTCCTTCCTTCCTTTCTTTCTTTCTTTCTTTCTTTCTTTCTTTCTTTCTTTCTTTCTTTCTTCCTTTCTTTCTTTCTTTCTTCCTTCCTTCCTTCCTTCCTTCCTTTCTTTCTTTCTTTCTTTCTTTCTTTCTTTCTTTCTTTCTTTCTTTCTTTCTTTCTTTCTTTCTTTCTTTCTTTCTTTCTTTCTTTCTTTCTTTCTTTCTTTCTTTCTTTCTTTCTCTCTCTCTTCTTTCTCTCTCTCTTTCTTTCTCTCTTTCTTTCTCTCTTTCTTTCTCTCTTTCTTTCTCTCTTTCTTTCTCTCTTTCTTTCTCTCTTTCTTTCTCTCTTTCTTTCTCTCTTTCTTTCTCTCTTTCTTTCTCTCTTTCTTTCTCTCTTTCTTTCTTTCTTTCTTTCTTTCTTCTTTCTTTCTTTCTTTCTTTCTTTCTTTCTTTCTTTCTTTCTTTCTTTCTTTCTTTCTTTCTTCTTCCTTTCTTCTTCCTTTCTTCTTCCTTTCTTCCTTCCTTCCTTCCTTCCTTCCTTCCTTCCTTCCTTCCTTCCTTCCTTCCTTCCTTCCTTTCTTCCTTTCTTCCTTCCTTTCTTCCTTCCTTCCCAGGGTCACCCAACTGGGAAGTGTCTGAGGTAAAATTTGAACCCAGGACCGCCCCTCTCTAGGCCTGACTATCAATCCACTGAGCTACCCAGTCGCCCCCAAATCTCCTCTTTCTGGAGTGTGAAGGGTTGAGAAATTGATCTTAAACCTTAAGTGAGTTCCTACACAGCACCAGTCCCACCAAGTTCAAATCCAAAGGTCCAAAGGCTGCATCACTGCCTTTCTGACTCCTGACCCAGTATTCTAGCCACCTACCCAAGGGCTGAGGCTGTTTCTCAGCCTTACAGTTTCCATGATAGAGTCGGTCAAAACCGAAACTTCCCATCCCAATTGGAATCAGTTAGAGAGAGTCCATGCATCCTTCGGCCCCTTCAGGGCACTTTCCTGGTGCATAATCATGATTCCAGAAGCAGCTCCCAGCACCCACCACATGGAGAGCTGGCAAGCCAACTCAGTGTCTGTACAAGTGCCAGCCCCTCCTCCCCTACTTACAAATATCATGATGCAATTTGGGTTTCAATCAGTTTTGCAGAGTGTTGAGTCCCTCCCTGAGGACTAATTTTTTTTAACCCTTACCTTCCATTTTAGCATCAATACTATGTATTGGCTCTAAGACAGAAGAGTGGTAAGGGCTAGGCAGTGGGGGTTAAGTGACTTGCCCAGGGTCACACAGCTTGGAAGTGTGAGGCCAGATTTGAACCCAGAACCTCCTGCCTCTGGGCCTGGCTCTCCATCCCCTGAGCCACCCAGCTGCCCCCTAATGTTGTTTGTAATTGAAAAGATTTCCTTGAGTTTCCTTGATCTGAGATACAAAGAAAAAGCAAAATCATGTCCTGTCTTCAAGGAGCTTTCCACTGGCAGAGACAATATATAGAGGGAAAACCTTGGAGTAGAAGGGGTGAGAGGAGAGCAGGAGAGACCCAGAGAAGCGAGTCTCTTATTTCTATGGCCTTTGAGGTGCTTATATATGGTGCAGTGATCAGGCTAGTAATGACTTCTTGTTTTTCTTTTATGAGGCTTTATTAGATGGAGGAGGGAGCTGGACCAGTGAGAATCCTCTGGGAGGAAACTGTCTCTCCCCACGGAGATGCCTGGGACACAGAGGGCTAAGGGCTTGTCACATCACCGTTGTCTGGATCAGAGACTGAAGCCACCCCCAAACACCCTCCCCAATACTGCCTTGCTAGGAGACTGCTGCCCCCCCCCTCACTCCTGGGATGGGGGCAAACATGATCTTTCTAGATCTTCTCTTTCTAGAAAAACAATAATGAGGGAGTTGGGCTAGCTGACCCAACTCTGGATTGAGAAGATCTGCCCTTAGGAAGCCAGGTGGCCTCCGGCTTGGGGTGGAGTGCCATGTTCCCTGGCCTGAAGATCCAAAGAGCCAAGTTCTTGTCCCCACGCTGCTCATCCTTGCTGGGTCACTTGGGCCACATTCCTAGGGAAGATGTGCAAAAACATCACTGAAGAACATGGAACTGGCTCTATGGGCTTCGGGGTAGAGAAGTCCTGGGAGTCTCTCCATACCTGCCAGACATGCTGTCTAGAGTTGTCCCAGACTTTTGTTTTTAATCTGTATCTTCTGTCTTAGACTTGACTGACCAAGTGTTGGTTCCAAGGCAGAAGAACAATAGGGGCTAGGCAATGGGAGTTAAGGGACTTGCTCAGGATCTCATAGGTAGGAAGTGTTTGAGGCTAGATTTGAACCCAGAACCTGGCCTGGTTTTCAATCCACTGAGCCATCTAGCTGAGCTTTGACCCTAAGTGGCTTTAGACACATTGTGATGGTTCTCACACACAGAGGAGCTGTCCATTGTTGAGACTTTCCCACTTAGGAGGGCTGGATGCTAAGTATCTGACAACCACTTTGACCCTCAAAACCACCCCCTGAGGTCAATGCTCTGGATATTTTTATCCCCATTTATGGATGAGCAAACTATGGCTCAGAGAAATCACACCTTCTCCATGGTCACACAACTCATACCCCGCCAGACTCTGAATTTGAACTCAGGGCTTCTTGACTTCTTTCTAGCTCTCCAGCCTCCATGCTGGTCTTTTATGTGTGGATTCTACTGAGTCACCAGGCATTTCCTGCTTCAATGGGGTTAAAGTAAGAGCCAAATGATACTTTGGACTCCTGTGAGAATGCTGCCATTTGCTGGCCCCCAGGAGTCTTCAGGCTGGGAAGCCCTGTTGGGAGTTGTGGTGGGCCACAGCTAGCATTTCTGGCTTCCCCTAATTGGGTGCAGCATGGAATCCCTAGGGGAGGGGGCTATTTTACGCGGGGTGGAAAAGGTTCCACTTGCACTTCAGTGGTGTCCCTCACCCTCCGGGGAATGCTGGGGGAGAGGTCAGCAGCACGCTAGGGGTGATGGGAAAAGATGTTTGCACCGTGGCCATGACCGGAGGGGCACAGCCCCCATCTCCCCACCCAGCATCCCTGGGGAGGGGGCAGCGGGGAAGGGAAGGCGGCAGTTTGTAAAGTGTTTTGCACACTGGCTCCTTTGCTCTCCTGCTTGGATTGGGGCCCTGCAGCAAACAGGTGCAGGCCCAGACAGGGCAGGCTTTGGAGAATCTGAATGAATCTCTTCAGGCTGGGATGACTCTTTTAGCATCTCCCACCCGCCCCCTCTTTCCAGTGATGCAGCAGCATCTGCTCCTTCCCTCGGTGGTGCTGAATAGCCCATTTAGAAGCCAAACCCTTGGGCCAAACTGGAGTCAGATTTCATGGGACTATTCTCTGTGTGTGTGTGTGTGTGTGTGTGTGTGTGTGTGCGCGCCAGGCATACAGTTGATGTGTGTGTGCCAGGTGTACAGGTAATATGTGTGTATGTGTTTGTGTGTGTGCCAGGCGTACAGGTGATATGTGTGTGTGTGTTTGTGTGTGTGCCAGGTATACAGGTGGGGTGTGTGTGTTTGTGTGTGTGCCAGGTGTACAGGTGGGGTGTGTGTGTTTGTGTGTGTGCCAGGTGTACAGGTAATATGTGTGTGTATGTGTTTGTGTGTGTGCCAGGTGTACAGGTGATGTGTGTGTGTGTTTGTGTGTGTGTGTGTTTGTTTGTTTGTGTATGTGCCAGGCGTACAGGTGATATGTGTGTGTTTGTGTGTGTGCCAGGTATACAGGTGGGGTGTGTGTGTTTGTGTGTGTGCCAGGTGTACAGGTAATATGTGTGTGTGTGTTTGTGTGTGTGCCAGGTATACAGGTGGGGTGTGTGTGTTTGTGTGTGTGCCAGGTGTACAGGTGGGGTGTGTGTGTTTGTGTGTGTGCCAGGTGTACAGGTAATATGTGTGTGTATGTGTTTGTGTGTGTGCCAGGTGTACAGGTGATGTGTGTGTGTTTGTGTGTGTGTGTGTTTGTTTGTTTGTGTATGTGCCAGGCGTACAGGTGATATGTGTGTGTTTGTGTGTGTGCCAGGTATACAGGTGGGGTGTGTGTGTTTGTGTGTGTGCCAGGTGTACAGGTGGGGTGTGTGTGTTTGTGTGTGTGCCAGGTGTACAGGTAATATGTGTGTGTATGTGTTTGTGTGTGTGCCAGGTGTACAGGTGATGTGTGTGTGTTTGTGTGTGTGTGTGTGTTTGTTTGTGTATGTGCCAGGCGTACAGGTGATATGTGTGTGTTTGTGTGTGTGCCAGGTATACAGGTGGGGTGTGTGTGTTTGTGTGTGCGCCAGGTGTACAGGTGGGGTGTGTGTGTTTGTGTGTGTGCCAGGTGTACAGGTAATATGTGTGTGTATGTGTTTGTGTGTGTGCCAGGTGTACAGGTGATGTGTGTGTGTGTTTGTGTGTGTGTGTGTTTGTTTGTTTGTGTATGTGCCAGGCGTACAGGTGATATGTGTGTGTTTGTGTGTGTGCCAGGTGTACAGGTGGGGTGTGTGTGTGTTTGTGTGTGTGCCAGGTGTACAGGTGATATGTGTGTGTTTGTGTGTGTGTGTGTGTGTGTGTTTGTGTATGTGCCAGGCATACAGGTGATGTGTATCTCTTTGGAAAGAGGAAGGACTTGAGAATCCCCTTAAAGCTCCTGCCTCTGATGTTGCTCATTCCCAGCCAGCCTGCCCAATAGAGGATGCTGTGCCTGGACCAGGCCTTGCGGGGGCAGGGGGGGGGGCTGGTCCTTTTGTCACCACAGCCTGCTTGGACCCCTACAGGCCCTATGTGAAGCAGCTGCCTTTGACTGGGAGGAAAACATAGATGGAGAACTGGAAGGACCTAGAAGGATCCCCTCATTTCACAGATGGGGAAACCAAGGCTCAGAGGGGTTTAAGGGACTTGCCTGGGTGTCACAACACTCTCTCCCAAGGCAAATGAAGCCAAATGAAAGATCAGACTAAAACCACAAAGAAAAACCATCGGCAGCCATGCTGGATCCATCCCTTGCAGAATCCCTTGACGACTCATGGCATGATGTCAAGAAGAAACAGCCCTTGGTCCCGCGTGCCATCGATCAGGGCCAGCCTGGGTCCTTCTCTGGCTATTCGAGTCTCCTGCTTGCTGGATGAGTATCTTGGGTCTGAGGGTCTCTGGCCCCCAGCACTGGGAGGGTCCAAGTGGGACGTCCCAGCAAGCTGTTCATTTCAGTCAACTTCCTCAAGGAGTCCATCTGCCAAAAGAGGATCAGGAGGGTCTTTGGAAAGAACAGAGCCCTTCATGGGCCATTCATTACTCCCAAAGAGATGCCATCAGCCTCTATAACAGCCACCCTTTGTAGGAGGTTTTAAGGTTGGCTCAGAGGCATCATTTCCTTTAAACCACATAACAGCTCTGCAATGGAGGCGCTATTATTATCTTCTTTTTACAAATGAGAAAATAGAGGCCCAGAGAGGCTGTGATCTGCTTAAAGTCACACAGCTAGTTAAGGGTGTGAAGAAGAATTGGACCTCGAGTCTTCCTCGCTCCAACCTCAGTGCTCTAGCCAGTATGGTAGGTTTCTCTCACTGGGAGCCACACTTAGATATAGCTAGCTCCTATTTACCCAAAATGCTGATCACTGACAATCCAAAAGTCTTGGTTAACCACACAAGTGTGCAAGGATGCTGGAAGACAGGGTCTAGCCATGGCTTGTGGAGAAGTGACCGTAGGGTCATAGCCTGAAAGCTGGAAGGGACCTCAGACACCACTGCATTGCGGTCATTGTTCAGTCGAGTCTGACTCTTTGTGACCCCATTTGGGATTTTCTTGGCAGAGATACTGGAGTGCTTTGCCATTTCCTTCTCCAGTACATTTTACAGATGGGGAACTAAAGCAGAGTTAAGTGACTTACCCAGGGTCACATAGCTAGTTAGTGTCTGGGACTGGATTTGAACTCAGAATGATGAATCTTCCAGACTGCAAGCCTGACACTATCCGCTGTGGCACTTGGCTGCCTACTGTGTCAGCAAGGTGCTATAAACAAGCTAAGAGAAGCCACACAGCAGAGGAGATGGATGCCTTTTGGGCATCTTCTCTACTCCCCCACCCCGAGTCTTCTCTTCTTCAGAAGAAGCCTCCCCATTTCCTTCAGCTCTTCCTCCAATATTAAGGCATGAATTCATGCCTTCCTCTTGGTTTTTGTCATCCAGGGACTTGCTAGTTTTTCAAGTTCCCCCAATATGGGACCCTCAGAAATGAACCCCATGCTTTAGGACAGAAGACAACCCTTAGCCCTGGACAAATAGTATCTTTTAATTAAGCTTAGTTCTCCTTCGTATTCGTTGTCATCATTTCACATTGTTGAATAATGAGCTGGGGCTCACTGGAGTTCCCTCTTTCCACCCCACCCCCCAGATAAGTGGCTTCATAGCCCTGCCTCCCTCATCAAGTACTTGGGAGATTGATTTTTTGAACTCAAGTCTAAGCCTTGACATTTATCCATATTAAATGGTCTTTTCTTTAAGAGTTTTTAATATCGGTAAGAAAAGCTTTAGAAATGAACAAGATTCTGCCTTCCTTTGAGGAAAGCCACCCTCAAGAAATCTTTCCTTGAGCCTTTAATCAATCATTCACTAGCTTCATCGGTCCCTTTCGGTGGTCCCGAGTCTAATTCAGCCTAGAAGGAGTCGGGGCATTGATTTATTGCTCAAAAGGAGCTTTATGACCACAGCATACAAGGGAAGTGTAATTTGAAGTCATGAGGCTATTTGGCATCTTCCTGTTCAAATCACAATATTAAAAATGATGATGATGGAGATAAAGATGATGCTTTAACATGTACCAAACCCTTGACGTGTATTCTGTCAGTAGAATCACAGAACCGGAATCTCTTTTATCATGGAACATGGCAATATATCCAAATAAAAAATCAGATTACTCTTTCAACCATTAATATCAGAAGCTACATTTGCCCAGGTGGGGGCAGCTGGGTAGCTCAGTGGATGGAGAGCCAGGCCTAGAGATGGGAGGTCCTAGGTTCAAATCTGGCCTCAGCCACTTCCCAGCTGTGTGACCCTGGGCAAGTCACTTGACCCCCATTGCCTAGCTCTTACCACTCCTCTGCCTTGACTCCAAGACAGAAGGTGAGGGTTGAAAAAAAAATATTTGCCCAGGCTAAGTGCAGGAAGCCCTTCAGTAAGTGTCGGCCCTCTCTTCGGAATCTTGGGTATTTATTCTGATAGTTCAATTCTCTTTAGTCTTTGAAGCATGATGCCATACCCACAGGAATCCTGGTAAATGGCTGATCCGATTTCCCCTGTTTACTCATCTGTAAAATGGCCATGACAGTGCATTTATCTCCAAAGGCCAAAGGAGATCATTCCTGTGATTCTTTGAGCTTCTCAGAAAGGAGGTGACGATAGAGATATTCGGTACCGTTATTTGTTCTTTCTAATAACAATATCTGACTTTTATAATGGTTTTTGAAAGCACTTCCCACCCACTGCTAACTCATATACTCTCCAGTCATTCCAACCCCCTGCCCCACCGGAAGTTGGGCTGTGCCTGAGGGACCACCACCAGTCACTTACTAGCTCTTTGTTTCTATTAAAACATCTCTATGGAAACGCCATCTTCTTTAGGCAAAGACTAGCTTATTTATATTGGTTTCAATAGCACTCAGCACAGTGCCTAGCACATAGTAAGCACTTTATGCTTTTGAAAATTTATTCATTGTTTTCCCCCTTTTTTGTGCTACGTGTTTTTAATTTTTCCAGACTACATTAGATACAATTTCAATAATCATTTTCTGACATTTTGCAATCTATGTTCTCTCCCTCCTTCTACCCTTCCACCCTCTCCAATATGGCAGGTCTGATAGAGATTGTACATATACCATCATGTAATATATATTTCCATGTTTGTCATGTCATGAAAGAAGACACATATTGCCTACACTAGAGGGAAATTCCTGAAGGAAATAAAGTGAAGAATAGCATGCTTCAATCTGTATTCAGGCTTCATTAGTTCCCTCTATGATGGTGGATGGCCTTTTTCATCATGAGTCCTTTGGAGTTGTCCTGGATCCTTGCATTTCGGAGAATAATTAATTCATTTGCAGTAGGTCACTACACATTATTGCTGTTATATACAGTGTTCTCCTGGCCCTGTTAACTTCCTTCTGTATTATTTCATCTTACCAGGTCTGGGGTTTGAGTCTTAACTCAATGGGTTCCTTCACTACAATGAGCTAGCATGAAGACCCAATCTTCCTTATTCATTGTGGCTACATTCCTGATGGTCAGCAAGAACTATGAAATGATGAACAGGGATGGAAGATTCCTCTTCCTTCAGTAGATAGAGAGAAAAGGAATTCTTTTTTTTATGTTTCTCTTGAGTGTCAGATTTGATCACTGAATTTTCTGTTTAGCTTTAGTCATTTGATCAGGAATGGCTGGAATTTCTTTATTTCATTAAACTTCCATTTCTTCCCCTGGAATATTATACTCAGTTTCTCTAGGAAGATGATTTTTGGTTGTAGTCCTAGATACTTTGCCTTTTGGAATATCATATTTCATGCTTTCTGGGCCCTATGTAATCCTGACTATGATGATTTATTTTTCTGGATGCTTTCAGCATTTTCTCCTTGACTTGGGAGTTATGGAATTTGGCTAAATAGTCATGGGGTTTTTAAATTTCGTATTTCTTCAAGAGGTGATAGTGGATTCTTTCAAATTCTGTTTCCCCCTCTTGTTCAAGAATATCAGGGCAGTTTTTCTTGATAACTTGATAATTTCTTCCAATATGGTGTCTGGATTCTTTTTTTTTTTTGATCATGGGTTTCAGGCAACCCAATGATCCTTATATTATCTCTCCCAGATCTATTTTCCAAGTCAGTTGCTTTTCTAGTGAGATATTTCAGATTTTCTTTCTTTTTTATTCTTTTGAATTTGTTTTATTATTCCCAGGTATCTTATGAAGTCATTAGCTTCCATTTGTCAACCCTAATTTTTAGGGGGCAATTTTCTTCTTTGAGGTTTTGTCCTTCCTTTCTTAGGAAGTTTTTTTCTTCTTTGAGGTATTGTATTTTCTTTTTTTTTTTGGAAATTGTTTTCTTCAGTAAGTTTTTGTTATAAGCGGTTTATTTTTTTTTCTCCTTCAAAAATCTATTATCAACTTTTCTCTTCTTTTTGGGGAGCTCTTCTAGAAGTTTATTTTGAACTTCACATCCTTTCATAGTTTTTCATTTTTGTATTGCTACCTTCTTCTGAATTTGCATTTTGGTCCTCTCTCTTGTTGAAATATTTTCTAGTATCAGGCTTTTTCTCTGTCTTTAGCTTATATTGGGGTTATTTTGTCTCTTGATTTTGTCTATTTGCTGAGGCTTAGTTCCATTCTTGGGTGGAGGGAGTACTGTCCTATGCCTGTATTGTGTGTGGAGTTGACTCAGCTGTCCCAGTCCTAGATTGAGCATCCTGCAAAGGTAGCCTAATTGGCCTGCTGTGTGGAGGTTTGCAACTATTCAGTTGAGCTGGGTTGAGTTGGGTTCTGCTGAATCACACTGAGACTAGACCTTGTTGGGCTGATCTCTTTCTACTGTTGTCTGTGTTCTGTCTCACCTGCCCATTGTGTGGATTGGATTCTGTGGGACTTCTTTCCTCCCATTGCTGCCTGTTCTATATTGTGTTGTTTTCTACACATACCATGTTGAGGCTAGAAGAAGCTGTCTGTTCTTTCTCCTAACACTTGTGTTTTATCATTTGTGAGTCCTGCTGAGATTGATTCAGCTCCATTGGTTTGTATTGTCTGGCATATATTTTCCTGTGTATATCTTATCTGATTTCTGTTTTGTTGTGATTTGATTAAATTAATTTCTTTGCTTTTTGTTATGGGTGTTCATTGTGGCACCAATATTTGGTGGGAAAGAAGCCTTGGATGTAGAACTTGCAGGTCCTCCTTCCTCCCAGTAGGACAAAGTGATCAGAAGTTAGCTTGAATTTGAACATATCCCTTAGACTGAAGGAAGCAGTTAGGTATTATTCTAGCCTAGTACTTGCTCTCTGAGGAAGACAGAATTGTGGCCTACAGCCCCAACTTCCACTTTTCCTCCTGGCAGGAATAGAAGTGTCCTTTGAAAGAAAATAAGGGAAGAAGAGGCTAGAGGTCTCTCTTCTTCCTCCCTGTGAGCTACATAGCAATAGCCCTATCTTTGCCTGGGGCTCACTCAATTATGTGTGGGATTTTTTTATATAACAAAGACCCATAATCAAGCAAAACAAATCCCACATTGGCCTCATTCAAAAATACATGTCTCATTCAATATCTCGGTGGCCAACTTCTCTGCCAGGAGGATGGGTAGCATGGTCCTAATTATCAAGCCTCTGGAATGATGTTATTTTCCCTACTTAGAATATAACTTTCCTGAGGGCAGGGACTATGGCTCTTGTTTTTGTGCCCAGTGCCTTATATAAAGTAGCCCCCAAATAAGTGTTTTTCCATTCAACATTCTTCATTTTACAGTGGAAATATTTTCATGAAAATCTGACATCACTAAATCACTGACATCACATCTTATTTTGTCAATGGCACACCAATGTATTATTGGGGCCATCAGAGACACTTCATTCTCATGATCTCAGATTATGGGAATGTGTCTGTTTTTTTTAAACCAAATTTCCTAATTTCTTTCCCAGTACCCAGGGTGGGGAGGTGGGATATGCAAGACGGGGAAGATGATGAAATTAGAAAGAGCCAGAAAAGGAGGAAGGGCACTTCTGCTTGTTGAGACCGTCTAGAAGAGTAGAAAGACCACTGGATTTGGAGTTAGAATCGTTACCCCCAACAATAATGACCTTGTTATTGGCCATTTCCCTGAGTCTCTGCCCCTTAACTTTAAAAATGGAGACAATACTTTCCCACTTAACTCACAAGGTTGTGGAGGGGAGGGGATTCGCTATAAATTTTCAAGCATGACGGAGTCTCCAGTGGTGAGTGTCACCAATAACATGGTGCCCGAGTTGGCGGTGCCGTGGTCTCTGGCTATTCTTAGGACAGAGTTAAGGGATAGGATCACACTTCCTAGTTAATACAACTCCATTATTTAGTTTTTCAGAGAATGAAACATATAAACACTCATGTATGTAACTTCCAACAGTGCAATTCAGAACTAATAAGTAAGATGGATTGATTTGGGATAGAGAACTCCCAGGTGATGAAATTCCCTTTACTGATGCAAGTTGATACTGTCTCTTCAATTTATGATCTTAGAGAGGTATGTAGGGGCACTGAAAGGTGTGACTTGCCCAGGATAACAGAGTATATGTGAGAGGGACTATTGGAACCTAAGTCTTTCTGACAGTGAGGCTAGCTTGCTATCCATGACTCCACACATTGCCTTTTTTAAAAACCCTTACCTTCTGTAACCATCAGTTTTAAGAAGATTGGCAAGGACTAAACCATATGGGATAATGACTTGCCCAGGGTCATACACATCTAGGAAGACACTGAGGTTAAATTTGTACCCAGACCCTCCCAATTCCTGGCCTGGTACTCTATTCACTGTGCTCCCTAACTGCCCCTGACATCTTAATAATAATAAAGCATTTAGTACCTCAAAATTTACCAATGTTATTTTAAAATTTTGTCTCATTTGTTCCTCACGATAATCCTGCGAGATAGCTCCTGTGTGCCCATCCTACAGATGAACAAGGTGTACTAAAGATTAAGTGCTCTTCCCAAATAGGTAATGAATGTCTAAGAGAGGATTTGAACCCAGATTTTCCAGAATCCATTTCTAGTACTCATACTACTAGACTCCTTCTAATGAAAATGAAATCACCTTTAAACTAATTTTTCATTCATGAGCAATATACAGAACCTGAGTTTTACCTTTGGGCCTAAATGGAGGTTGGACATGTCCTCCCTGAACTGGACCCGAGGACAGTCTTTAAGGAAGGTTTTTGTCAGTGCCACTTTATCTGTCATTTTTCTTTCAGAGATACTATTTAATGATGACAATTATTATTAATAATCATTAACACCCTTTAGTCAATCAGCAGACAGCCATTAAATAGCCACTATGTGCCAAGAATTGCACATGTTTTAGAGGGAAGTGCTTCCTCTTTAGAGGCACCTGGATCTGGATCAATATGGTTTTACCCATTTATCAAATTAGGAACTGAGTCTTGGAGAGGTTAGGAGATCTGCCCAGGGCCACAGAGGCAGCAAGAAGGGATTGTGGGAGAGAGAGAGGCTAGGGTGCTGGTCTTAGAGTCGGGAAGCCTTGGGCTCCAAGCGTTTCACAGACACTTGCTTGCCCCTCTGGTCCTCCCTTTCCTCAGCTTTCTGAGCTCCCTCCCAGCCTGAGTTCTAAGCTCTAGAGGGATGATCTCAGTTCCATGGATCCCCCCCCCCCACACACACACACCACTTGGTTTACGGTCAAGCACACCCTCCTCCACACCATAGGTAACTGGGCCTGAGCCTGAGCCTGCTGGGGTGGAGGACATGCAGAGGAGCGAGATAACCAGGGCAGGATTGGGCTCTGTTCTCTGGAGAGGGCTGACCCAGGCCTTGGTGGTTGCCAGTTGGCTGTGCTTTCCCATGCTCAGTGCCCGCCGCCTCCTGCATTCCATTCTCCAACTCCCTGCTAGTATCTCGCTATCCCAACCTTCTTGAGTTGTTTCTCATGGCCAGCCTAGCCCTGCTTGGTCCTTATACAAGGTTGCAGTAGCTCCTGTCCTGAGGAGGCTGCTGTTAGACTTCTCCTCTGCCCGTCCTCAACAGGAGGCCTTTGGAGTCCATTGAGACTGATCTGAGGTTAGTTATTCAGCATCTGTGGGCAGAAGAAAGACCGGAGCCTTGGGTTTGAATCCTGCTTCTACCTGCTATGTGATCTTCAGTAAGGTGTTTAATTTCTCTGGGCCTCAGTGTTCTTATCTATGGGTTGAACTGAAGACCCTTTGAGCGAGCAATAACTCTGCCATCTGGTGATCTTCCTAAGAGAGATGCTGAGAAGACTCCAGCCTATCTCTGGTCCCTCAGATGCCTGCCTGTGGGGAGTGTGGGTGGGAAGATCATAGACTCAACTCGGGGATGGATCCCAGAGGTCTTCTAGCCCAACCCTATGAAGAAACTGAGACTCCAGGGAGGTTCAATGATTTGCCCAATATTTCCCTATGAGTGTCAGGGGTGGAAATTTGAGCCCAGACCCTCTGGCCCCAGGGCAATGCCCCTCTTCTGGCTGGCAAAGGAGAACCGGGTATATTGCTCAAGCCAATGTAATTCCTAGGAATGACTTGTGGTGACCAGTCATTCTCAGAATGTGTCACAGAACACAGACTCTCACCAGTTGGAGAGAAGCTTACAAGCATCTAGTTCCATCCATGACTGACCAAGAATCCCCACTACAGTGTCTCCAACAAGGGGCCATCATCCAAACCCTACCTGAATACCTCCAGTGCAGGGGAACTCACTACCTTCCAATAGCTCTTCCACCTTGTTAGGAGGTTTATCAGGACCCAAAGCTCCCCTTGTCTATTGCTCCACAAAAGCCATTCCCACCACCACCTCCATAGCACCTAAGCTTCCCTCTCTCTTCCCAATCCCTCTTCTGAGTGATAATCTTTTAGCTAAGGTCACAGAAGGCAAAAGTAAGGAGGGAATGAGAACTGCGGCCTCCCCATCCAGCTCCATTTCCTGGCACAGCCTTGCCTTCCCCTGGGCCCCAGGGCCCAAGTGCAAACCAGGGCTGAGATCCAAAGCCAAGTCTCAAGTACCCCCTTTCCCCACATACATGAAGACTGCTTTGAGCTGCCCCAAATCCTTTTCTAGTCAAAAGAATCCAAAGCCATCGATGGCCCTCCAATTGTTTCTTCCATTTGCTCTATTGACACACAGGTCTCTCCAGAGCAGACATTGATGTTGTTCCTTTTCTTCCATTGTTTATGCCTCTTTTTTTCTCATTTCAATCACTGGCACTGAGAGAAGTTGATAATGTTTCACCATTCAGCAATTCAATTTTCCCAGCAGTTTTATCGAATAGCGATTCCCCCTTTCCGGTGTCTCTGGTGGGTGGCTTTTCTCCAATACTGACCTTTCTAGGAGTCCTGGATTCGGTTTCTGGGCCCTCTATTGGATGCCAGTGATTGACTTCTTTAGTCATTTTTATTTGCTAGCATCAGGCTATTTTTTAATCATTTCTGCTTCATAGACTATTTTGACAGCTGGCCTCACTCATCCTCTTGATCTGGTCTTCTCTGATACAAATATTCTTGCCCCATTTTTCTATATAAGTATAGTTGTGGCTACCAAATTCTACAATCTAACCTACCAGTATTTTGCTATTGAGTTAACTCTTTAAATGAGGTTGAAACGTATCGACATTTTTATTGAATTTTTTAGTCGAACCATGGAAGAGAAATCATAGGGTGATAGCTAAGGGGCTGACCTAAGAGTGGCCCATCCTGGCTGCGTAACACTGGGCTAGTCATTTAACCTCTCAGTGCTTCAGGTAATGAATTCTCTGAGAATTAATTGTTGAGATGGTGTCAACTTGCATTGGTAAAAGGACTTCCAATTCAGTCCTAGTTATGGAACAAAACCAAAATGAATTGGGATGCCCTTCCTCCAATGGCTCCATTCTTTCTTGATTTCTATCAAAACTGGCTCAAGTGAATCCTCGCATCTTGGATTCATTTCTTCCTAATTGTAAAAGATGGTTCTCTTCCTTTAGTGGGTCTTTCCAGATGATTCCCTTCCTTGATATTTGTGGTTTTCTTTCTAGTTTTGCCACCCATGAGCGGTTCATAGGCTCATAGGACTTTGAAGTGGCCTCATTTCACACATGAGAAAACACAGGTCTAGAAAGAGCTGCAATGTATCCAGAGTATTTCTACGGGTAT